>NC_053490.1:392093355-392393355 GCF_905171775.1 Rana temporaria | reverse complement strand
GAACAGAAATAACATTGTGCTCACAGCGCCCTCTGCTGGTATAATGTCCAGCAGGAGGATAAATCCAGGTATCCCGATCTTTTCACAGAAGCGTCAGTCCCGTGATGGAAACATCTTTACACCCTTCTTCTTCAATTGAAAAACATCCGTTTTTCAATTGTTCTTTGTTTTTTTGTTGTTGTTAAAAGTAAAAACAAAACAAATATGTTTTCCTGGTGCCTCCATGGCAGCATACCTATGACAAGCTCCACCTTGGCTCCTCCCTCAGGACTAGTGAATATTATAAAAGAGTTGGATAGCACAGACCGCCCCCACATTCTCCTTTTTTCCCCTCATACATCATGGCAGTAAATTCTGGTTGAATGTCCTTACCTTCTGCATTCGCCAGCTTCCGTCCGTGTTCAAGCCTCCTCCCTTCTCCCGGGCAGCTAAACGCGCTTATAAGGTGGGGAGTCCCTTCTGTAGGATCTTTTGGGACAAGCCGTTTGCATCTTAAGCAAAGAGCTCTATCTGCAGTATCTTCCAGGCTTTAGCTCACCATGGCAACAGTGGCAGCAGCTATTTCTGTACTTTCTTTTTCTCCTTTTTTTTTAGGTTGGTTCTGGCCTGCTTGCTTATATTGATCGTTCCCCATTTCCTCTTGCCCCCTCTCAATTCCTCGCCCCTGTCACATCTTTGCCCCCTGTTACCTTCGCGTCCTCCCTTAGGGATCACACACGCTCACCCCAGACCCTTTTGTTTACTTGCGGCGTCTTTTGCCGCGTTCTGCGCACGCCAGGGTCGTCTTACTGAGCGGGCACCCCTGGGCACAGCCCTGGGACCCCACGTTCACCTGGGGCCCCATCCGAGCTGGACAAATAGCACTAGCCGGGGGAGTGTCAGTTGGTGCGTTCGGCCGCTCTATAGGAGGAAAGAAGTGAGGAAGCTTGGTAGGGTTCATTTATTCCTGGCCATTCCCAGGTGTGCTGCGGATGTTATGAAAGCGGAGGATGGTGTTTCTGGTGCTGTGGAAAGCCTTAGTTAGCTGGTATCTTCAGTGGTGTTCAGCTCCACATCACCGCCAAAGATACCAGCTAACTAAGGCTCTCCACAGCACCAGAAGCACCATCCTCCGCTTGCGGAACATCCGCAGCACACCTGGGAAACCCGTAGTTCAATCCAGCTTCCCCTCCTTTCATGGCTGCTGAGCTGCTCCATCCTCACTGCTCAATGTGCAGTGACAAGCGGCTCGGGAGGTGTGGCCGTCCTGGAAGAGATCCCCACGCTGCTCCGTCCCGTTCCCTCCTGCATGACACACATCCCTTCTCCCGCCCCTCAATCCCTGCATGTGTGCCGCTATGTCTGTGAAGGGGATGAGGGGGCGGGAAGATTAAGGAGCCAAAGACCACAATGAGAGAAGTCACTGACTGAGAGCCCCGAGGACCATTCAAGTAAGTGAGCACTGTGACCAGACCCCCTTCTCTCCCCCCTTCCTTCTCCCTCCTCACTTCTCCCTCCCCCTTCCTTCTCTCCCCCCTTCATTCTCCCAGGTGACTATGGCAAGTAACACGCTGAATCTGGTGGCAGGGGACGGGTGGCAAGTGACATGCTGAATCTGGTGAAAGGTGACAAGTGACACACTGAATTTAGTGGCAAGTGACACGCTGAATCTGGTGGCAGGGGACGGGTGGCAATTGACATGCTAAATCTGGTGACAGGTGATGATGGCAAGTGACACACTGAATTTGGTGGCACTTGACACGCTGAATCTGGTGACAGGTGGCAAGTGACACGCTTAATTTGGTGGCAAGTGACACTCTGAATTTGGTGTCAGGGGACGGGTGGCAATTGACATGCTGAATCTGGTGACAGGTGACGGTGGCAAGTGACACACTGAATTTGATGGCAAGTGACACGCTGAATCTGGTGACAGGGGACGGTGGCAAGTGACACGCTGTAAAGTAGAAATATTGTACTTCCATTCTTGAGAGTAGGTGCGTAAATTGGGGCAGGCTTGTAGGGGCCCCATAGCATTACTTTGCCCAGGGGTCTAGGATGCTATTAAGATGGCCCTGGCACACACGCAGATGGCCGGGACTTCCGGGTCCTAGAGCCACCGGTTTGCGCATGCGCGGTGAGCGCAGAAGCCGCGGCGGCCATCTTGGAAAAGGGCAACATTTAATTTCTTTGCCATTTTCAACAAAATTACAGGGCAGAGGTGTTCCCTCTGTCCACCTGGCCTTATTTATCTCCCTAGCTGCCTCAGTGTGATGCCGGAGGCTGCCTGGAGAGACCTTCCTATAAGAGAGCTCCAGGGAGGAAATTTACCTGCATAATTTTAGGTAAAAAAAAAAAAGAAGGGGGACATAGATTCTAAAATGTATTGCGCATGCATGTATGTGTGTATATTATACATACGTGCAAAAAAAAAGATAAGAGAAAAGGGGGAGGAAGAACTAAAAACATGTAGATGTTTTTTTTCGCTCAATCGGATTAGAACACAGTGCTTAACCCTTTCCTGTCCTTTCTTTAGCTGCTTCCTCTGCTAGGCCACTTAACATGAGCCATTCGCCGCCCATACAAGATCCTACTCTAAACTTAAGGTAAGGACCTACGTCCAGGTAAGTTGATGCATGTAAAACAGCAAAAAAAAAAAAAAGTGCACTGAGGCTGGTACTCTTATGTATTTCAGCCCTTTACGCCAGAAGACGTCTAAGGCCCCGTACACACGGTCGGACAAAACTGATGAGAATGGGCCGAGTTTCAGTTTCATCGACCGTGTGTATAGCCCATCGGTCCGTTTTCCTTCGGTCCAAAATTTTAAAATATGCTTCAAAACCGAACCGATGAACCGCTGCCCGATCGGTCCAAACCGATGGTTAGTACAAAAAGCATCGGTTTAAAACCCGCGCATGCTCAGAATCAAGTCGACGCATGCTTGGAAGCATTGAACTTCGTTTTATTCAGCACGTCGTGTGTTTGACGTCACCGCGTTCTGACCTGATCGGTTTTTGGAATGATGGTGTTTACACACATCAGACCATCAGGCCACTTCAGCGGTGAACCGATGAAAACGGTCCGTCGGACCATTCTCATCGGTTTGGTCCGACCGTGTGTACAAGGCCTAAGAAGACCTCAAGGCGACATGAAGATTCTGACTCTAGTCCCAGCAGAGAGAGGTCTTCCAGGCGTGGGGACCATGGGCGTGTCAGGAAGTCATGGGCCAAGAAACGCCGTCACTCACGCTCCCCGAGATCTCCAAAATGTGGAGAGCTCCAGGCCTGTGGAGCCACCCCACTTCCACATAAACTGATATGTCGAGATTGCCTAAGAGACTATGCAGTGGACAGTGAGTCCGAAGGCCTGCAAGTGGCGGACCTTCTTAAGAAAGCAATAAAGGATTCCTTTGCAGAATTGGTAGCCACAATGCCACCGCAATAACCGGCGTCTCCTCCTCGGAGCAACCGGCTGAGGAGGCCATTCCCGGGCCGTCCACAAGTTAAATTTCTCGCCCGACGCCTCTCTCTTCCTTTAAGCATCAGGAAGAGAATGACATCTCAGGGGACTCCTCTGATGACCTAGAGGCCTCTGGCTTTTCTTTTGCCATGGTCCAGCCCTATGTACAGGCAGTTAAACAAGCAATCGGCTGGGAAGAGACTGAAACAGAAGTCAAGAAGTCTAAGAAGTACTTCCCCTTTCTCAAACGCCAGGTTTCCTTTTTCCCTCTCACGGACGAGATTAAGGGTGTCATTGAGGAAGAATGGAAAAAGACGGAGAAAAGATTCTCCCTCAATCGCCTGGGGAAACTATACCCTCTCTCAGAGGCTGACTCTGCAATGCTTGAGGGCCCTCCAGTAGTCGATGCAGCCGTGGTAAGGTTGGCAAAGAACGTTACACTGCCCATGGAAGACTCGACTTCGTTCAAGGATCCACTCGACAGAAGAATGGATCTCGAAAGCTTACCAGATGGCGGGCAATTCCTGTAAACCTGCGATTGCACTGACATCAGAGCTACGTGTCTGGACAGATAATATAGAGTCGGCAATCCAACAGGATATCTCAAAGGTGGATATTATCAAAGCCTTAGATGAGCTAAAACTCTCAGCAGACTTTATTGGGGAAGCCACTATGGATTCAGTTTGATGCTCCGCAAGGTCAATGCTCCACATGGTAATGGCCAAACCATGTTCGGCAGATATTGTATCAAAACAGAATTGGTGCAAAATACCGTTTGATGGGAAAGCCCTGTTTGGGGAGAAATTAGATAAAGCCATCTCTCGGTCACTTGCGGGAATTCGGGCCTGTTACCCCAAGACAGGCGATCCAGGCGCTCTAGGACATTCCCACCCAGATTCCAATATTCCAAAAACAAGGACTACAGACAGTGCAGGCAAGGAAAAAGCTTCAGGCAAAATTGGAGAAGCACGCAGTCCACTTTCCTCAAAAACCGTAGACAGGCAACCGTGCCTACTCCACAGGATCCTGCTAAGTCTTTTTGACTCAGAGCCATCCCAAGCGATCCCTGTGGGGGCCACACTCCAACACTTCTCACAAATCTGGGAGCAAAAGTGCAGGGATTTTTGGGTAATTTCCACTGTCAAATACGGGCACTTCTGGACGTTTCTAGACAAACCCCCCAAAGACTTATTTTCTCCAACGAGGGTGTCAAAGTCCCCTCAAAAAGCGGAGGCTCTACAGCAGTATCTTCTCTCTTTACAGGAACAGCAGGCAGTAGTTCCAGTACCTCCATCGGAAAGATTTTCAGGTTTTTACTCCACCCTGTTTCTAGTCCCCAAAAAGAATGGAGGTTGGAGACCTGTCATAGACCTGAAAAGGCTAATCTCTACATCTTCCTAGAAAGATTCAAGATGGAATCGCTACAAACAATCATTTGGGTAATCCAACCAGGGGACTGGATGTTATCAATAGACTTACAGGATGCGTACCTGCATATACTATACTCCCTCCTTTCCAGAAATATCTGAGGTTTGCAGTAGGCCAGGTACAGCTTTAATTTCGGAGTCTCCCATTCGACCTCTGCCATCATAGCCCCTCTAAGGGAGTGGGGGCTTTGGGTATACCATTACTTGGACGACCTTCTTCTCTTGGCAAAGGATCCAACCCAATAGATGGTTTATCTGGGTGCACTGTTCAACACAGAGAATGGTACATTATCCCTTCCGCCTCAGAAGGTGACGTCCATTATTCGGCATATGAATAGTGTGAGTGCAAGATCCTACCTGACCGCCTCGAACTGTCTAAGCCTGATAGGCTGGATGTCGTCATGTATCCCTATGGTCCCTTGGGCCCATTGGCATTTGAGATATTTCCAACTGGAGTTCTCGAGGCAGTGGAACAGACAATATATATCCCAACCCATACGCCTCATGACCCTGATGCTCAGGAGTCTTCACTGGTGGATGAAGAAGCACACGCTGATGAAATCACGTCCATTAGGGCATGTCAATTGGATCACAATTACCATCGATGCCAGTTCGGCAGGCTGGGGAGCACACAGCAACAATATCTCAGTGCAGGGAAGATGGTCTTTTCATGCAACAGGCCTGGTATCAAAAATCCTGGAGACCCGGGCAGCCTACCTTGTATTACTAGCCCTAGAATTCGAGATTACAGGGAAACCAGTTCTTCTCCGAATGGACAACAGAGCCGATGTATCTTATATACACCGACAAGGAGGGATGCACAGCAGGTCCCTGCTGAGGGAAGTGGAATCCATAATCCTTTGGGCAGAAAGGAATCTAAAGGATCTAAGGGCAGTCTACCTGCCCGGTCATCTCAACTCAAAGGCCGACCTCCTATCTCGCAGGTTCATAGATAGGGTTGCCACCTTTTCGTCAAGCCAAACCCGAACACTTTAGCGGCGCACGGCAATTTTTTTGTAGTACATTCTATAGGATTGTAAGAGACTTAGGACACCTTTGAGTTACCCTAGGAGAGTAGTAAGGAGGCGCGCATAGCGCACTGCAGTGAACAGTGGCTGTAGCCAAATTGTGTTAACCGTGGAGAGGGGGGTGGACTTAAAGGGGCATGGTGTGCCCATAAAATATGATTAGATTAATAAAATAAATGTCACAGTTAAAATATGAAACTAGCCTACCTTTTAAAAGTGGACACTGTCAATCAGTGGGGCAGTGGACGCCTGGACGGTGTCAGTAGAGCAGTGGTTGGTGTCAGTGGGGCAGAGGACGCTGTCAGTAGGACAGAGGACGGTGTCAGTGGGGCAGGGGACGGTGTCAGTGGGGCAGGGGACGGTGTCAGTGGGGCAGTGGACGGTGTCAGTGGGGCAGTGGACGGGGTCAGTGGGGCTACTAAACTCGCTGGCTGAGTCATTTCCGACAGCAGAACATCCCCTCCCCCCACTTCTCAACTTTCTTTAATGTGACATGTCACTGTCGTCAGATTTTGCTTAGGGCCCCAGGGAGGTCAGGATCGGCGCTGGGTCTTGTAATGACCTGGGGGGAGTGGTGGCGGGGAAACTCATGCTATTTTTTTCCATGATTTTTTATCCATATTGCAGTGACCAAACATTAAATTAAAGCCGCAAGCAGTATTAAATTACTTTTTTCTGAGAGTAATCTCATGTTGTGCAGGGACATTTCTAAACACGTGCCACTACTATAGACACACAGCAGGTGTGATACTTAAAGGATTTTTTCTTTTTTTTTTTTTCACTTTAAGCATCATTAAAATCGCTGCTCCGGAAAAAACGGCCGTTTTTAAAACTTTTTTTTCCATTGATACATGTTCCCTGGGGCAAGTGCCGGGTTCTGAAAGATGTTTTCCAACATTAAATTGAATATTGGTCTTTAAAATGATCGTTTTTGAATTCGAACGTTCGAGTCCCATAGACTTCAATGGTGTTCTAAATGTTCGCGCGAACCCGCGGTCTGTTCGAACGTTCTGGTGCGAACCAAACCCGGGTATGTTCGGCTCATCCCTAACAAAGATGTGCCCATCTACCTGAATCTGGCTAAAAGACTACACAGATGAGTTCATCCAGAAACAGATTGAAGATGTATCAAAAGTAGATAGGAAAACAATGCTACAAGGACACAAGATGAATCAACGAAATCTAGAGGCACCAATGATAGTCCTTGACTATAATATACAACATCGAGAAGTTGAAAAAGTTATTCATAAACACTGGAACATCCTTTAAAGTGGAGGTTCACCCAAAAAATAAGGGCCAAATCCTCAGCCAGGCGGCGTAACTTAACTTTCAGCAGTTAAGTTACACTGACTTAAAGTTCTTACCTAAGTGCCTGATCCCAAAGCACTTACGTAAAAATTTCAAGCAGTGTAAGTTAAGTGCCGCCGTCGTAAGGCGTTCCTCCTCTCCGGGGGGCGTTTACAATTTAAATGAGGCGCGCTCCCGCGCCGGCCGTACTGCGCATGCGTGTGACGTCATTTTCCCGACGTGCATCGCGCGAACGTAATTGACGCCGGGCGGCTTTGTGGATTGCGACGGGACACTAAAGTTGCGACGGGTGAAAAAAAGACGCGCCGGGAAAACAAATAATTAAAAAAAAAAATGACAGCGTCGCTCGGCATGCATTCCTGAGAGGGAGAACTCCATGCCAATTTTCAAAGAAAAAACCGGCATGGGTTCCCCCCCCAGGAGCATACCAGGCCCTTAGGTCTGGTATGGGTTGTAAGGAGACCCCCCCACGCCGAAAAATTGACGTAGGGGGTCCCCCTACAATCCATACCAGACCCGTATCCAAAGCACGCTACCCGGCCAGCCAGGAAGGGAGTGGGGACGAGCGAGCGCCCCCCCCCTCCTGAGCCGTGCCAGGCCGCATGCCCTCAACATGGGGGGGTTGGGTGCTCTGGGGCAGGGGGGCGCACTGCGGGCCCCCCCACCCCAGAGCACCCTGTCCCCATGTTGATGAGGACAGGACCTCTTCCCGACAACCCTTGCCATTGGTTGTCGGGGTATGCGGGCGGGAGGCTTATCGGAATCTGGGAGTCCCCTTTAATAAGGGGGCCCCCAGATACCGGCCCCCCACCCTAAGTGAATGGATATGGGGTACATCGTACCCCTATCCATTCACCTGTAGGCAAAAAGTAAAAGTTAATAAACACACAACACAAGGCTTTTTTAAATATTTTATTATTCTGCTCCGGACGCCCCCCCTGTCTTCGTTATTAGCTCAATTTCCAGGGGGGGCTTCTTCTTCCACTCTCCGGGGGTCTTCTCCGCTCTCCGGGGGGGGGTTTCTTCTTCCGCTCTCCGAGGGGGGCTTCTCCGGACTCCGGGGGGCTTCTTCCATCTTCTCCCCTCTTCCGCTGTTGACTCGGCGAACCCCGGTTCTTCTGGAGATGTCCGGTGCCTTCTTCTTCAGCGCTGGCTGCCTGCTATGTTTGTGTGTTAGCTCAATTAGTAACAGGCAGCCGGCGCGGTCTTCTGTGACGTCATCTTCTCTTCTGTTCTTCCGATCTTGCCTCGTCGCCTCTTGTCGCTGTAATGATGGAAGCGCGCCTTGCATCACATTTATATAGGCATCACCGTCCCATCATGCTCCGGCAGGTACCCACGTGGTGGGTGCACGTGGGTAGGCACCCACCACGTGGGTACCTACCGGAGCATGATGGGACGGTGATGCCTATATAAATGTGATGCAAGGCGCGCTTCCATCATTACAGCGACAACAGGCGACGAGGCAACATCGGAAGAACAGAAGACCAGAAGACCCTGACGCCACAGAAGACCGCGCCGGCTGCCTGTTTGAAATCGAGCTAACACACAAACATAGCAGGCAGCCAGCGCTGAAGAAGAAGGCACCGGAGAGCTGCAGAAGAACCGGGGTTCGCCGAGTCAAGAGCGGAAGAGGGGAGAAGATGGAAGAAGCCCCCCGGAGTCCGGAGAAGCCCCCCCGGAGAGCGGAAGAAGAAACCCCCCCCCCCGGAGAGCGGAGAAGACCCCCGGAGAGCGGAAGAAGACCCCGGAGAGTGGAAGAAGAAGCCCCCCCTGGTAATTGAGCTAATAACGAAGACAGGGGGGGCGTCCGGAGCAGAATAATAAAATATTTTAAAAAGCCTTGTGTTGTGTGTTTATTAACTTTTACTTTTTGCCTACAGGTGAATGGATAGGGGTACGATGTACCCCATATCCATTCACTTAGGGTGGGGGGCCGGTATCTGGGGGCCCCCTTATTAAAGGGGACTCCCAGATTCCGATAAGCCTCCCGCCCGCATACCCCGACAACCAATGGCAAGGGTTGTCGGGAAGAGGTCCTGTCCTCATCAACATGGGGACAGGGTGCTCTGGGGTGGGGGGGCCCGCAGTGCGCCCCCCCTGCCCCAGAGCACCCAACCCCCCCATGTTGAGGGCATGCGGCCTGGCACGGCTCAGGAGGGGGGGGGGGCGCTCGCTCGTCCCCACTCCCTTCCTGGCTGGCCGGGTAGCGTGCTTTGGATACGGGTCTGGTATGGATTGTAGGGGGACCCCCTACGTCAATTTTTCGGCGGAGGGGGGTCTCCTTACAACCCATAACAGACCTACGGGCCTGGTATGCTCCTGGGGGGGAACCCATGCCGGTTTGGAATTTACAAATTGCCGTGGAGTTCTCCCTCGGGAATGCATACCAAATGCCGTCGCTTGAATGGGCCTTTACAAGGTGTGACTAACTTTACACTTTGTAAAAGCAGCCCTAGTTTTACACCAGGCAAACTAACACTTACGGCGAAAAAACTAGGCACAAAACCTTTGAGGATCGCCCTAAGTGCTAATTTGCATACTAACAGAGGCATTTCGACTCGAAATGCCCCCAGTGGCGGATGCGGTACTGCATCCTAAGATCCGGCAGTGTAAGTCCCTTACAGATGTCGGATCTTCTGCCTAACTTAGGAAAACTGCTTCTGAGGATCAGTTCCAAAGTTAGAACCAGAGATACGACGGCTTACGCCGGAGTATCTCTTTTGTGGATTTGCCCCTAAATGTTTAACATTACATTCAGCCGAGTAGTCCTAATGACAATCGGCTGTTTTTTTGTTTTTTTTCCCGTACATACCGACATTCACCGCCGCTTCCGGGTATGTCTTCTGCGGGACTGGGCATTCCTATCTGATTGACAGGCTTCCGACCGTCGCATACTGCGCGTCACGAGTTGCCGGAAGAAGCCGAACGTCGGTGCGCAGGCGCCGTATAGAGCCGCACCGACGTTCGGCTTCTTTCGGCAACTCGTGACGCGCTGTATGCGACGGTCGGAAGCCTGTCAATCAGATAGGAACGCCCAGTCCCGAAGAAGACATACCCGGAAGCGGCGGTGAAAATAAGGTATGTACGAAAAAAAAAAAAAAAAAAACAGCCGATTGTCATTAGGACAACTCGGCTGAATGTAATGTTAAAAATTTATTTTTGAGTGAACCCACGCTTTAAAAGCAATAGGCATTTACAGAGTGTCCTGCCAGAAAAACCCATTATATAGCTAGATTCAGTAAGAGTTAGGTCGGCGTATCAGTAGATACGCCGACCTAACTCATAATCTGTGCCGACCTAGGTTAAAGTGTATTCTCAAACAGAGATACACTTAAACCTTTCTAAGATACGACGGCTTGCAATATTTTGGCTGGCCGCTAGGTGGCGCTTCGATTGCGGTCGGCGTAGAATATGTAAATCACTAGATACGCCTATTCACGAACGTACGCCCGGCCGACGCAGTACAGATACGCCGTTTACGTAACGCTTTATCAGGCCTAAAGTTGTTCCATCTTATAAATGGAATAGTAATGTTAAAGTATGGCCGCCGTTCCCGCTTCGAAATTCGAAAATTGTACATCGTTTGCGTAAGTCGTCTGTGAATAGGGATTTACGTAGTTTACGTCCACGTCGAAATCAATAGGCCCGTGCGGCGGACTTAGCCGCAATGCACACTGGGAAATGTAGGCGCACTGCGCATGCGCAGTTGCAAAAAAACTTCAATCACGTCGGGTCAAGCCTAATTATAATAAAACACGCCCCCTCAGCCGAATTTGAATTGGGCGCGCTTGCGCCCGCCGCATTTACGATACGCCGCCGTAAGTTAGGAGGCAAGTACTTTGAGAATACAGTACTTGCCTCTCTGACTTAAGGCGGAGTAGCGTAAATACGCTAAGCTACGCCGCCTTAGAGTTAAGGCAATCTCTGTGAATCTAGCTAATAGTTTATAGAAGAGCTCCAACATTAAGAGACCTGGTTGTAAAGAATGTGATAGAACCCCTACCAAAAAGTGGTTATACCTTTTTTTTAAGTAAAGGGTTCTTTCCGTGCAAATACTGCTATGCATGTAGACATTCAAAAAAAGCCACAAACCAAAAAACAGCAATTTACCTCTACTAGAACAGGACAGCTTTATCCAATAAAAGATTTCATCAGTTGTCACACAGAGAATTAGGGAACACATTCAAAATATTATAAAGGGCTTTCCCAAACACAATGGGGTAGATTCAAAGAGCAATTGCGCCTGCGTAACCATAGTTACGCAGCGCAATTGCTTACTTGCCCCGGCGTATCGAATGCTCCTGATTCAGGAACCTCGATACGCCGACTGCAGCCTAAGAAATGACTGGCATAAGGCTCCTTATACCCTCATATCTTAGGCTGCATTCTTACGCAGGCCGCTAGGTGGCGTTCCCGTTGTGGTCAGCGTATAGTATGCAAATTGCATACTCACGCCGATTCACAACCCTACGCGAGCCCTGCGTACGCAGTTTACGTCGTTTGCGTACGTCGGTTTTCGCGTAAGGTAATAGCAGGGGCAACCAATGCTAAGTATACCCGTCGTTCCCACGTCGCAAAGTTTAAATTTTACGTCGTTTGCGTAAGTGAATGGTGAATGGCGCTGGACGCCATTTACGTTCACTTTGAAGCAAATGACGTCCTTGCGGCGTCATTTGCCGCAATGCACTTCGGGAAAGTTTCCCGACGGAGCATGTGCCCTACGCTCTGCGCGGGAACGCGCCTAATTTAAATGATTCCCGCCCCCTACGGGATCATTTACATTAGGCGCCCTTACGCCGGGCATTTTTGAGGAGCGCCCACGCAAATTACGTGGCTACTGCCTCTTGAATGAAGCGTAGCGCAGTTAATTTGCGGGTGCACAGGGCAAAAACGGGACGCTGCGCCTCCTTAAGGAGTGCGCAGCGGTACCTGAATCTACCCCAATGTTCGTAAACACTTTGCCCTATTTCATAACAAAGATCCCATGCAATTATCTTTCTGGGCAATAGAAAGGTACAAAAAAACATGGAGAGGGGCACACATGATTAGATCGATTGGCTAGAAAGAATCTAGATGGATCCATAGTTTACAGACATTGGTAACTGATGGACTGAACGCAGAATTTGATCTTAACTGTTTTTTAAGTCATTTTTAATTAGTTACATTTTAGTATAATTTTTATTACAATATATCAGCATTTATGTTTTATGCATTTAATACTCCATTATCAAGTATCCATATAGCGATGTCCGGCTGGTTGCATTGTAGCTATGAGTTCAGATATCTGACCTTAAGGAAATGGCTACTGAGTGTATTCCTCCCAGACGCCTCTATATCGCGGAATGTCACAAATGAACCAACCAAGAAAATGGCCGCCGTCAGAGCGGAGACATGTACTCAGACAAAATGGCCACCGAACCACTTCCGTTTTCCGTTATGAATAATAATAATTTCTTTAAAATAAACTTCTAAGCATCATCCTACCCGTCTCAGCTAGTTATTTGTCACAGGTATGCTGCCATGGAGGCACCAGGAAAACAGAGAATTGTTCCATACTTACCGTAATTTTTTTTTCCTGGTGCCTATTCATGGCAGCATACAATCCTACCCTCAGTATTCTATATTACGGAGAATGTGGGGGCTGTGCTAACCAACTCTTTTATAATATTCACTAGTCCTGAGGGAGGAGCCAAGGCGGAGCTTGTCACAGGTATACTGCCATGGATAGGCACCAGGAAAAGAAAATTACGGTAAGTATGGAACAATTTTCTGTTTTCTTGCCTATAAGGCCCCTTTCACATAGAGTAGACCACCTGGACGGACTCCGCCAGCTGAGATGACAGGTCCATCTCTGCTCACTGTGCTCACTCAAAGCCCCGCTCTTCTCTATGGTGAACATATCGCCATCCGTCTGACCGGATGAGAGCTGGGTGTCAGCACTGATATCCGCCTGCCCATAGAAGTCAATGGGTGGCCAGCTCGGATTCGCCTGAAAAACAGGTGGATCCAAGCGGGCCGATTGGGTGAAAGAGGCCTTAGGCTTCATATACACAAGACACTGTTCAACCTCTCCTGAACGATTTAACTTGATAGCTAGAAACCGGTATCTAAAAACGTCAGTTTAGCCGCGTTTACATGCCGCATTTGCGTCTAGAAGCGTTTTTAAGCCCTGGTTCAAACTGGGTACGATTTGGAACGATTTGAGATGCGATTTGGCATGTCAAATCGCATCTCAAATCGGCGGCAATTGTCGGCAATGGCACTGTCCTAATCAGTGCGACGCCGCATCTGCGATTTCAAAAAGTAGTTCCTGTACTACTTTTTGCGATTTCGGGCCGCGATTTACATTAAATTGCAGCCGAAATCGCGGCCGCGAAATCGCGGTAAAATCGCGGTTTTGAATTCGCAGCAGTGTGAACCTAGGCTAAAACAAATTAATATTTTCTGTCTGTAAACAAAACGCTGCTAAAGCAAGTTGCCACATTTAGCTGCATTTGGCGCTTGAAATTCCTCTAAACACAGCTTCTGAATGCATTTTTTGGAGTTCCAGAAAAATCCTCTAAACTCAACTGCCTATAAATGACTAAAAGACCCTATTTATTTCAATCCTCGATCTTTCAATTCTCAATAACAAGTGTTTTATTTGCCATGTAGATCAATTATAGCAATACTCCCCTTTTTGCTTCTAGCAGCATTTATATGGACGGTATATATTATATACTATGGTCCCTGCCAGTGCATCAATGTATACACCTTATCTTTGTATATACAGTACAGACCAAAAGTTTGGACACGCCTTCTCATTCAAAGAGTTTTCTTTATTTTTATGACTATGAAAATTGTAGATTTACACTGAAGGCATCAAAACTATGAATTAACCACTTAAGACCCAAGGTGTTTTTACAGTTCGGGACTGCGTCGCTTTAACAGACAATTGCGCGGTCGTGCGACGTGGCTCCCAAACAAAATTGGCGTCCTTTTTTCCCCACAAATAGAGCTTTATTTTGGTGGTATTTGATCACCTCGGCGGTTTTTATTTTTTGCGCTATAAACAAAAATAGAGCGACAATTTTGAAAAAAATGCAATATTTTTTACTTGTTGCTATAATAAATATCCCCCAAAAACATATATAAAATTTTTTTTTTCCTCAGTTTAGGCCGATACATATTCTTCTACCTATTTTTGGTAAAAAAAATCGCAATAACCGTTTATCAATTGGTTTGCGCAAAATTTATAGCGTTTACAAAATAGGGGATAGTTTTATTGCATTTTTATAATTTTTTTTTTTTTTTACTACTAATGGCGGCGATCAGCGTTTTTTTTTCGTGACTGCGACATTATGGCGGACACTTCGGACAATTTTGACACATTTTTGGGACCATTGTCATTTTCACAGCAAAAAATGCATTTAAATTGCATTCTTTATTGTGAAAATGACAGTTGCAGTTTGGGAGTTAACCACAGGTGGCGCTGTAGGATTTAGTGTACACTTAGTGTGTGTTTACAACTGTAGGGGGGTGTGGCTGTAGGAATGACGTAATCGATCGAGTCTCCCCTATAAAGGGGATCACTCGATCGATGCAGCGCCATAGTGAAGCATGGGGAAGCCGTGTTTACACACGGCTCTCCCCGTTCTTCAGCTCCGGGGAGCGATCGCGACGGAGCGGCTATAAACAAATAGCCGCGCCGTCGTCCCGGATCGCTCCCCGAGGGAACCCGACCGCCGCGTGTAGCGGGGGGGGGTCCCAATCGGACCCCCCACCCACGTCTAGGCAGGGACGTACAGGTACGCCAATGTGCCTGTACGTGCCATTCTGCCGACGTATATGTACATGCGGCGGTCGGGAAGTGGTTAACACATGTGGTATTATACATAACAAAAAAGTGTGAAACAACTGAAAATATATCTTATATTCTAGGTTCTTCAAAGTAGCCACCTTTTGCAGCAGACACATCTCTAGAACTGTTAAGAGGAGACTGTGTGAATCAGGCCTTCATGGTAGAATATCTGCTAGGAAACCACTGCTAAAGAAAGGCAACAAGTAGAAGAGACTTGTTTGGGCTAAAGAACACAAGGAATGGACATTAGACCAGTGGAAATCTGTGCTTTGGTCTGATGAGTCCAAACTTGAGATCTTTGGTTCCAACCCCTGTGTCTTTGTGCGACGCAGAAAAGGTGAACGGATGGACTCTACATGCCTGGTTCCCACCGTGAAGCATGGAGGAGGAGGTGTGATGGTGTGGGGGTGCTTTGCTGGTGACACTGTTGGGGATTTATTCAAAATTGAAGACATACTGAACCAGCATGGCTACCACAGCATCTTGCAGCGGCATGCTATTCTATCTGGTTTGCGTTTAGTTGGACCATCATTTATTTTTCAACAGGACAATGACCTCAAACACACCTCCAGGCTGTGTAAGGGCTATTCGACCAAGAAGGAGAGTGATGGGGTGCTGCGCCAGGTGACTACCTCTTGAAGCTCATCAAGAGAATGCCAAGAGTGTGCCAAGCAGTAATCAAAGCAAAAGGTGGCTACTTTGAAGAACCTAGAATATGAAATATATTTCTCCTATCACCTTCCAGGACGGCACACCTGAGAGATGAGGGCTCCTCCCTGCAGGAAACACAATCAATTGACAGCTTGTTATAAGTCCCAACCCTTCCCCTTGATCCCCAGTATTGATTGTGTTTTTCTCGAACACAGCGACATGTTTGTTTTGTTTTAAACCTAAAGACCGGGTAGGGTCGAAAGGTACCCCTGTTGAGACAGGTTTTAGGGAGGCCGGGGAACTAAGCTGAACTAACCTGTAGGCTTGGTCCATCTCACAGGTCACCTCAGGCGTGCACCAGCGCTCTGAGCTGCAGGGAAGGCGAGCCATCGCTGTGGTGCAAAAGAAACGCTGCCATTGAGCTGCTCTCTTCTTCCCGGGGGTTGCTTCCTATTAGGAGCACTGCGCTCCAAGCCTCTCTCTGAGAGAAACAGGAACCGCGTCACAGGTTCCCCACAGCGCAACCCGGAAATGTCTGAAGGGCAGCGTGGAGAGCAGTGTGGAGCGGTGGAAGCGGTCGGCTTGCGGATAGCCCCTCCAGAGGTACCGACAGCCAGGACCCAGTCAACCTCCTCATGGAAGAGGATGGGAAGACAAATGCGACTGCAGGCAGATCCAGGTCGGGGGTCGGTGAGTACAAAACCCCCTTGGAAAGGGAGGAAAAAGGGAGTTCCTGACTTTCAGGGAACAGCCAGAACAGGAATCTGGATTGCATCTTGCTTTACCCCTTTTTCCCTCCCCAGTACAAACCAGCAGTCGCAGGGGAGGACGGAGTAATACTATGTTTTATGTCTCATGTCTTAGAGAATCCCCCAGCGGAACCCAGGAGGCCTCAGTTCAGTCTCCTGTCTCAACAGGGCATAGTTCCTCCGAGAAATGTGGGAACTGTAAGGATAAACTCCCTAAGTCCCACTCAAAACCCTTTTGCTATAAATGCATAAATAATTTAGCAGGGAAAGAGGCTGCTGCAATGATGAAAAGTTTTCTTGCATCCATGCAGACGGAAATGCTAGCAACTGTTAAAGCCTTTCGTGAAGCAGCTGGGCAGTCAGTACAGAATCCTGACACAGAGGAACTCGCCCCTAGGGAAGGCACATCCTCTCAAGAAAGTTTATTTTCGGGGGGACCCAGTGCCCTTTTCCCACCTTCACAAATGCTCCCTCTAGGTCAGACAGAGGAAGAGGAAAGTGACATAGCAAGTCAGGTCAGATCAAGACACAGCTCAGAGGGAGAGGCAGATAGAGACTTCCTTAGCCATCCCCAGGAGGACATGAGCTAAGGAGACACCTCTTTGCTGTGGAAGATCTTGACAGTCTCCTCCAGGCAATTTACGCCACAGAGGAGATCCCAGAAACCCCTAAGGCAACCTCAGCACAGGATACAGTTTATAGGGGGGTTGAGCAACACTCAATTTAGGGTATTTCCTCTCCACCAATCCCTTAAGGAGCTAGTCCTACAGGAATGGAGAGAACCTGAAAGGAGAATTATCAGACAAAAAACTTGGAAAAGAAGATATCCCTTTCACCAGTCGGATGAGGAGACCTTTTTTAAGCTCCCTAGACTTGATGCGGCCTTGTCGCAGGTCACCAAGTTGTCTGACCTCTCCTTTGAGGACGCTGGCAATATCAAGGACTTGATGGACCGCAGAGCAGAATCCCTTCTTAGAAAGGATTGGGAAGCTAATACAGCAGCCATGGGTCCAGCCTTGGCAGCAGCCTGTGTAGCCAGGAACACAGATACATGGGTGGAGACGCTTACCGGGCACATGTCCCAGAATACCGATTCAGAGGAGGTTATCGAGTCCCTAACAGTAATAGGGAAGGCTGTTGCCTACTTGGCGGATGCAGCAATTGAGTCTGCAAGGGCTTCAGCTAAAACAGCAGCCTTAATCAATTCAGCAAGAAGAGCTGTTTGGATTAGGGCCTGGGAAGGAGATGTAACATCTCAAGGTAAACTCTGTGGCCTTCCCTTTCAGGGTTCACTATTGTTTGGCAAGGGCCTGGATGATGTCCTATCTAGGTCATCAGAGAAAGGTAAAAAATGTAAAGTTAAACCAAAAAAAGAGGGTTTCAGGAAAACTTTTCGAGGCCCCCCTGGGCAAGCAAAGCAGAGAACCAAAAAAGAACCCAACAAACGTTGGGGTTAGGATAAGGGGAATAAAAAGAACAACTTACTTTTCCCCTCTCCCAAAACTGGCGACAAACAATCCAAGTGACGCCAAGGTCAGAGTGGGGGGACGGCTGTCCCAATTTGTACCTCAATGGGAAAAGATTTCGAACAGCTTACATTTGCCAAATTATACGAGAAGGTTATCGTCTAGAATTTCTGGCAACACCCCCCTCTATGATCACTCTAACACATCCTTCCAGGGTTAAAAAAGAAAAAAGTGCAGCGCTGAATTGCATAAGGTAAGAACCCTATATACAAAATATTCTTTGCAAAAAGGCAAATGTAGTGCTCACAACCAAGTGAGAATAGATTGGACCTAAAGTAAATAAAAATATAAATACCTAGAGGTATGTGAATTTTTTTTTTAAATAAACAGCCTAAGATTTATTAATAAATGCATTGATATCCCACTCGATGTTTAACCCATAAGGAGAGAAACACCGGAGCTGGTAGATCCAATACATTTCGAGCTGGGAAACACCTCTAACCCGTGACTCCCCTCTCCAGTGGGGGGTAAATTTTCCAATTTTCTGAAAACTTGTTCCCTCTGGATTTTTTTGGTGATGTTCTAGATCAGGGGTGTCAAACTGGCGGCCCTCCAGCTGTTGCAAAACTACAAGTCCCATGAGGCATTGCAAGGCTAACAGTTATAAGCATGACTCTCACAGGCAGAGGCATGATGGGACTTGTAGTTTCGGAACAGCTGGAGGGCCACCAGTTTGACACCCCTGTTCTAGATAGTGCTTGGGCACACTGTGATTAGTCTTACCCTTTCTAATACGTGCAATGTGCTCGTTTTCCTTTTCCTTCCATGTTCCAATGATTGAACATGTACAGCTGCTGCCCTCTGTAAGGATTCCTTCAGGGATTTACCTCAATTTGGATATACTCAACTTCTGATGGTGATTATCAACAATTTCATCGGCTGTTCCATTGTTACCATTGTTTTAAGGAGCTCTTACAGGCCTGATTGACACACCGTCACTGACGAGTGTGTCCACCTTATCTGGTAAGAGTATCCATCTTTTACATTTTCCATTTACCATTTGGATGCCTTGGCTGATCCTGTAGGGGTGATACCTTGATGTGACTCCTCTCACCTGTGTAAAGCATTATTGGATCGTACCACGGAATGTGCATCTGATTCCTGCCTTGAGATGACTCACCTCACATGTTTTCTAACTTAGTCTACCTCAAAGACGTTTTTTCTTTATTTGCTTTTTATTAGAACGTTTTGTAATAAGAACAGTTCCAACATTGGACTTCCTCCACATCACCCTTGTGGTATATATTGGTATTCACATGTACAATATATTTATTTTAAAAAAAAAATCACATACCTCTAGGTATTCATATTTTTATTTACTTTAGGTCCAATCTATTCTCACTTGGTTGTGAGCACTACATTTGCATTTTTGCAAAGAATATTTTGTATATAGGGTTCTTACCTTATGCAATTCAGCGCTGCACTTTTTTATTTTTGTATACAACATTGTTCCATTGTTGGTGCTGGCTGCTACATCTATTATTCATTTTTTCACAGGATTAGCGCAACTTTTTCTTCATTTTTTTCATCCTTCCAGGGATGCCCTAAAAAGGTCTGCCCTCCTGGAGGGTATCCAGGAATTGGCCGAACAACAAGTAGTGGTACCAGTACCGAAAGATCAACAGTACCAGGGATTCTATTCCCACGTATTTGTAGTCCGCAAGCCATCGGGAAAATACCGTTTGATAGTAAATCTAAGAAACCTGAACAAGTTTCTGGAATACAAAAGATTTACTATGGAAAGTATCTACTCGGTAAGAAAGAACCTCATGAAGGAAGCCTTCATGATGACTCTAGACCTCAAAGATGCCTACCTACAAGTGCCAATTCACGTGGATCACCAGGCATATCTGAGGTTTGCAGTAGTCGTTGGAGAAGAGATCCTCCACTGGCAGTTCAGAGCACTACCGTTTGGTCTAACATCCAGCCCAAGGATCTTCACAAAGATCCTAGCGGAGGCAGTGGCCTTTCTGCACCTTCAGGGTATATCCCTCATACCTTACCTGGACGATCTACTGATCTCCGGACAGTCAGCCTCCCAGGTCATGTTGAATACCAACAAAGCAGTATCAGTCTTAAAAAGTTTGGGTTGGATAATCAATACAGAGAAATCCTCCCTCAAGCCAGAACAGGTCAAGACCTTTCTGGGTTACATAGTGGACACCAGGCAGCAGAGGCTCTTCTTGCCAGAAGACAAGGTGGCAAAATTAGCCTCAGCGGCAGGGGATCTGATAAAAAAACCCAGGCTCTCCGGAAGGAATATTCTAAGAACCCTAGGCCTTATGACAGCAAGTATACCAGCAGTAGTCTGGGCACAACTTCATTCCAGGACACTTCATTTATTCTTCCTGTCCTCCTGGGACAAAAAGAAGGAATCCCTGGATCAGGAGATACTGCTCACCCCTCAGGTCCTGTCATGCCTGGAGTGGTGGACAATTCACCAAAACCTAAAAGAGGGTCGACCATGGGCTCAGTGGAACCCCGTAAAGGTTACCACGGATGCCAGTTCATGGGGGTTTGGTGCCCACCTAGGAAAGAAAAAAGCCCAAGGGCAATGGAACAGCTCACTAGCTTGCAGGACATCCAATTACAGGGAGCTCAGAGCGGTAGGGGAAGCCCTAAAAGCTTTCCAGGAAGCCCTCTCAGTCTATCTCGATCGAAGATTGGCAAAAGAGGACCTTATTAAGCATTTTCTGTTAGCAAGAGAAAGAGTTTCTCCAGTCCTTAAAAGTAGTTGTCCACCTTGGGACTTAACTAGGGTGTTAGAGGCGTTATCTATACACCCATTCGAACCCATAGAAGAGGTTCCCTTTAAATTCCTAACTTTAAAGTTAGCATTTTTGTTAGCCATTACTACAGCCAGGAGGGTAGGGAATCTGCAGGCACTGTCCATGAAGGAACCCTTCCTGAGGGTACAGCCAGATAGGATCACTCTCAGAGCAGACCCTCTTTACCTACCAAAAGTGGCATCCTTATTTCATAGGACGCAAGACATTATATTGCCGTCCTTTTGTTCTGAACCAAAGAACGAGAAAGAAAATAAATTTCATTATCTAGATGTAAGAAGGTGTCTTCTTTTTTTTTTTTTAAAGGTACAAGAAGGTGTCTTCTTACTTATCTGGAGAGAACAAAGAGTTTTAGGAGATCCAATCACCTATTAGTTCTGTATGCTGGGCCCAGGAAGGGACTGCAGGAATCAAAAGCCTCAGTCTCAAGATGGATAAGAGAAGCTATCTCCGGGGCTTATGTGTGTGCCAGGGTCCCAGCTCCAGCTAATATCAAGGCTCATTCAACCAGATCCTTAGCACCTTCCTGGGCTGAGAAAGCAGGGGCCTCCTGGGAACAAATCCGCAGTGCGGCTACCTGATCCAGTCATCATACATTCCTGAAGCACTATCGTGTGGAAATGTTGTCACAGCAAGACTTGGCTTTTGGTCGAAAGGTCCTACAAGCTGTGGTCCCACCCTGAAGGTAGGCCTGTGGTTACTTGATTATCCTCCAGGTGTGCCGTCCTGGAAGGTGATAGGAGAAAACCTATGTTAGACTTACCGGTAACAGTATTTCTACGAACCTTCCAGGACGGCAGGCCTACTTCCCGCCCTATGTGGAGGGAAAGGTAAGCTAAACGCTAGGTGGTAAGTACCTATATGGAACAATGTCCCTTGTGAACCAGTTCAGGATTACTTTAATACATACTGGGGATCAAGGGGAAGGGTGGGGACTTATTACAAGCTTTTGATTGTGTTTCCTGCAGGGAGGAGCCCTCTTGTCTCAGGTGTGCCGTCCTGGAAGGTTACCGTTACCGGTAAGTCTAACGTAGGTTTTTCAGTTGTTTCACACTTTTTTGTTATGTATAATTCCACATGTGTTAATTTATAGTTTTGATGCCTTCAGTGTGAATCTACAATTTTCATAGTCATGAAAATAAAAAAAACTCTTTGAATGAGAAGGTGTGTCAAAACTTTTGGTCTGTACTGTATGTTATAATAAAATATATAAAAACTCTTTGGTATATCTTGATATATACACTCCATATACACATTTATTTTATATTCTTGTGTATTAATGTACCATTATAATAAGTATTCTCCATGAGTCTACCCCCGCCTTGCCTGGTAATCGCTGTACAGTTATGCATTTTGCTCTCTTCGCTATATAGTAGGAATGTTCTCCAAGCATTCCCAGTGTTGTTATTCGTTTTTATTATTCTTAATTTTAATTGTATTATTCCGTAGGTTTTTTGGCTCTGTGTAACTTCTGCATACTTTCAGCTATTAAAACCATTCAACTTTTAAAATGTTCAGCTCTTTCAGCTAATGATGGGACTTCAATTATTCTAGTTTATATATACAGTTGTGCTCAAAAGTTTACATACCCTGGCAGAATTTATGATTTCTTGGCCATTTTTCAGAGAATATGAATGATAACACAAAAACATTTCTTTCACTCATGGTTAGTATTTGGCTGAAGCCATTTACTATCAATCAACTGTGAATACATTTTTAGCGTCTTCGATAGACGATGTACCATCACCCAAAATCTAGTTAGCTAGCGAAAGGGCTCAGGGGACCCCAAGGACCCAAGAGAACCCACAGGAAAGAACGGACAAGGAGGACTGTTACGGTACAGGATGAGTAGATGAACTCAGAGAGGAGCAGATATATCAAAAATAGGTAAATTTATTAATATAATATAAAAAATAAAAACATCAAACATTAAAGACAATTAAAACAATACACATATTGTGACGACCGATCAGATCACCGAAATTCTAGTCTAACTGTACTAGTTTCGCGACATTGCATTGCTTCGTCAGGAGAAATTCTGAAAGTTGATATACAAACACAAAACATAAATAAGTTGAAACACATATAATCCAGTTCATGTAGGTCAACCCACCGACAGGAACAAGTATATACAATAGTACATATTGGGGACTAGGAGTTGTGTCGCCTACCTAGGAGCAGGTGTCCCGTCAGCTCAGACGCCCAAACAACCAAGCAAAGTTGTCTCCCACAGCGGCCAAGGGGGTAATTATGGAGATAGACCTATCAATTGTGTGTTAAAATAGGTAAATATAGGGAATATCCTGAAAAGTGCAAGTGATAAAGTAGGGAAAAAAGTGGACTGGTGACTTAAACGTGAATGGTGACCAAGTGAGATGTGAAAGTTGGGGATAAAGTGAAACATGGGAAATAGATTAGGAAAGGAAAAGGGGAAGGGAGGGGGGGAAAGAAAGAGAGGGTGGAGAAAATAAAGAAAGGGGGAGGGTGGAGGGAAGAAGAGGGGAAAACAAGGAGAGAAATGGGAAAGGGAAAGGGAAAGAAGGGGGGGGAGAAGACAGGAGGGAAAAAGGGGGGGCCAGTGAAGGGAAGAAACAAGGGAAGGGAGGGGGAAAGGAGAAGAAGAAAGGATGGGGGAGGGGGGAGGAACCGAAAAGAAGGGGGGATAGGAGGGAAGAGGGAGGGGAATGGGAAGGGGAGGGTAAAGATGGGAAGTGAGAAGGGTGAGAGGGGAAAGAAAAGACGGAAGAGGGGAGGGGGGAGGGGAAAGGGAGGGGAGGAGAAGGGAATGGAAAGGGAAGGGGGGAGGAGAGGGGGAAAGAAGGAGAGAGGGAAAGGGAGAAGGGGGAGAAAAAAGGAGGGAAAGAAAGGGAAGGGAGGTGGTGAAGGAAGGGAGGGGCAGGGGAGAGGGGGGGAGGCAAGGTGATGAAAAGGTGATAAGACAAGTGATACTGTATACTTTATTGTTTACTAATTCATACATATTTGTAATTTCCTTGTAACAGGAGATATCTTCTCCCTATGTGTCCCCTTGGCTCTTATGCCTGTCGTCACGGCTGTCCCCATCTTCGGCGGCCTTGTGCCCGCCCTGGTGACACCCCTAGCCTCCCCCTCTGCTAGGACAGCGTCACTTGCCCTTACTAATGGCAGAGCCCTGTTCTGCTTCAGCCGTTTCTTGTAGTGCGCATGCGTCCTACGACGCACTGACGTCATGTGGGCGGTCTGAACGAGCGACGTCATGTGACAAAGCTTGTATTCGGCTCAATGACACTGCTCGTTTGGGGTAATTAAATGGGGGAGATCCCCATTGGAGATGTGTTGGAGCCCGGGTCCAAGGACACTTGTATCTCACCAGATATCAAAGTAAGTCTCTACCACCTCTGTGCTGCTCAGTCCTTGACCTCTCTACATTAACATGCTTAAAGCAGTTCATTTACCTGCATTCCCCCCTTCTTATTTAGGTGCTTACTGGCTTCTCCTTTTTTGATAAGTGCTAACTGATAATATTACCTTTTACATTCCTTATCATCTGGTTTCTCACCTTCGACTTTCCAACCACTATTAATATTGGTTTCAGCAGCACTATTTACGGGGACCGCTGGTCCTGGGACCCCACATTTATTCCCTGCTGTGTATCTCATGCAGGTAAACCATTTATTACTTTTGATCACTTGTCTTATCACCTTTTCATCACCTCGCCTCCCCCCCCTCTCCCCCTGCCCCTCCCTTCCTTCTCCACCACCTCCCTTTCCTTTCCCTCCCTTTTTCTCCCCCTCCTTCTCCCTTTCCCCCCTCTCCTCCCCCCTTCCCTTTCCATTCCCTTCTCCTCTCCTCCCTTTCCCCCTCCCCTCTTTTCTTTCCCCTCTCATCCTTCTCACTTTCCATCTTTCCCCTCCCCCTTCCCACCTATCCCCTTCTTTTCGGTTCCTCCCCCCGTCCTTTCTTCTTCTCCTTCCCCCCTCCCCCTTCCCTTGTTTCTTCCCTTCCCCCCCCCTTTTTCCCTCCTGTCTTCTCCCCCCCTCTTTCCCTTCCCTTTTTCTCTCCTTTTTTCCCCCTCTTCCCCTGTATATACATGTGTTTCGAATTAATTATGTTTTGTGTTTGTATATCAACTTTCAGAATTTCTCCTGACGAAGCGATGCAATGTCGCGAAACTAGTAGAGAGACTCCCCGTACTGTGACCCCAACACTCACCTGGATTCCCCATTTGGGGACTGCAATTTCGGTGATCTGATCGGTCATCACGATATGTGTATTGTTTTAATTGTCTTTAATGTTTGATGTTTTTATTTATTTTTTGATATTATATTAAAAAATGTACCTATTTTTGATATATCTCCTCCTCTCTGAGTTCATCTACTCATCCTGTACCGCATACTAGCTCATTATGAAATACTTACCATAGAACGAGGCATCGGTAACTTACCTGGTCCACGCCGAGGGAGATGACATGTTGCCTCGGCGTGTCTTTCGTGTATCGCGGCTCCAGCTCTGTGAGTGGCTGGAGCCGTGATGTTGCCACTCCCGCTCTTGCGTGGGAGACTTCTTTCCGGCAAAGTCCGGCGTCTGCCGGGCTTTCAGCCGAGAATCCCCGATGCGCATGCACCGCTGAAGTCAGCGGCGTATTGTTTAGGAGATATTCTTTTTACCTACAAATGAGCCTTATAGGCTTACCTGTAGGTAAAAGTCCAAATTTTGACTATACAACCACTATAAGATTGTATTCGTGGACACAGAGGGATTTCTCCACAACATCAGTCGCCGTAAGAATTTGGACTGTCGTATCTGCGTGAAGGGAGGACAGAATGAAAACATTCTGTGTATCCCTCCACTTCACTGCTAACAAATGATTACATTCCAAGCAGGCCCCCCCCCCCCAAGTCGGGATTCTACAAGCTGTTGGGGGAAGCCCCGGTGATTAGATTGCACAGTGCCACATGCATCAATTCCACAATCAAAAAGGTGACTAATAAGTGGCACGTTTGTGTAATAATTGTCCACGTACAAGTGGTACCCCGTTCCGAATAAGGGTGACACCAAATCCAACACAATCTTACCAGCGCTCCCTATATAGTCTAGGCAGTTCTCCGGCTCCACGTGACTATCTGTTCCCTCGTAAACCATAAAACTATATGTATAGCCTGTTGCTCTGTCACAGAGCTTATACATCTTGACCCCATATTTGGCAAGCTTGCTGGGAAGATACTGTTTGATAGACAAGCGGCCAGAAAACTTAATCAGGGACTCATCGACGCAGACAACTTGATCGGGAGTAAACAAGGCTGCAAACTGTTGGTTGAAGTGGTTTACGAGGGGCTGAATTTAGTTCATTATCATTGAAGTGCATGAACCGCAAGATCTGTTTGTATTGTGTCCTGGTCATGGAGGCAGAAAACACAACATATGGTGAATTGGGTCAGTGGACCAATATGACCGCAACTCGCTCTTTTTAACTACGCCCATGAGGAGGGATAGGCCCAGGAATGTCTTAAATTCAGAAACTGTAAAAGGTTTCCAATCTCTGGCAAGGGTCAACTTGGGGTTAGCGGCAATGAATTGACCTGCATACAAATTGCTTTGGTCCACAACAGATCTATAGAGATCTTCCGTGAAAAACATTGAATAAAAATCAAGTGATGTAAAATAAACTGTTTTCACCTGAATTCGGGGTTGGCCAGTGAATGGGGGAAGTACGGGTGCTGCAGAAGTGGTGGGCTCCCAATCAGGATTGGCAAATGCAGCAGGAAGGGCACTATGGGCTCAAAGGGCCGTCTTTGTTTTCCTGGTGGCTGCAGGACACTAGATGTGCTAGCCACCTCACCAGCTTGAACTGCACTTATGGGACTCGCCACGTCACCAAGTGTTACTGCAGCGCTGGATGTACAACCGGGATGTACTAGGCCGCTGGTGCTTGCCAGTTCACCAGAAGGATGAGCAGCACTAGTACTGGCTCTCTGCTCCATATGAAAGCCCTGCGGATCTTGCACCTCAACGACAGCAGAAGAACGGAGTCGGGTATGCCTGACCTTGGCAGGGACCACTACTCGTCGTCATAGCCATCTATCAGGGAGTCGCTGCTGTCTATTGGTTTGCATTCTAAACCTGAATCTGACAGATAGGTGACTTCCTCTTCACTATCTGTCATGCTCAGAAATGTGTAGGCCTCTTCACTACTGTACCTTCGATTGGACATTTTGGTCTCAAAATTTACTGGTACAGTAGTGAGACTCACAGGAAAAAGAGCACCTGACTGTCAGCGACTCTTTCAAATGCTACAAAAAAAACTGTTAGCATTTGCAGGGATCAGGCCTGACTCTGCGGATGCTGCAGTTATTTGTTTAGTGTTTTGTAAGAGACAGCGATTGATCAATACTTCACTTGGGTGGGCTGGGAGGAGGGGCTAAACACAGGTGCTAGCAGGTATCTGGACTGATTCCGCTAACACTGCGTTTTTGGGAACCCTAAACTACTTGGGTGTTAGTACTACTGGCACTAATCTGACGCTGCCTGGGACGACGCAGACCCTCTCTGACGCTAAAACCTAACTGATATCAGCCGTCTGGTGATCAGGGTGTTAACATTTTATTTAGATAATATACGGCAGGTGCCCTGACGCTATAAAAAAAAATCTAACTGACGTCACCAATGACACTAATACGGTGATCACTGGTGACAGGGGGTGATCAAGGGTTTAAACCTTTATTAGGGGGGTTAGACCTATCACTATGTACCCTAACACTGATTATTGTCACTAATGACACCAGTACAGTGATAAAAAAAAAATATGAACACCGCACTGGGTGACAGTGACAGGGGGTAAAGGGGATAACTGGTGGGCGATCGGGGGTGACAAGTGTATCTATGTGTACATGTGTCAGTGTACTTACTCATCACATCACTTCCCCTGCCTGTGTTTAAACTTACACAGGCAGGGGAGGATTTCATTCCACCAGGTCCAGTCCAGAAATCATTGGCCTGGGCCTGGAGGTTCTGAAGCGAATCCGATTGGCGCGGGCGACTTACAGCTATGACGCAGTATAACTGTGGTGGCTGGTCCAGGACTGGTTAAATCAGTTATATTGTCCGCTTGGTCATTTTTACCTACAGGTAAGCCTGGAATAAGGCTTTCCTGTAGGTAAAATAAATTACTCCTAAACATGTACGGTTTAAGAGATATTCACCTTGCATGTAGCCTCTGACGTCAGCGGCACATGGGCAGTGAAGGTCCAGCGTATCGTGCTAGAACAGGGGGCTCTGTCCCCTGGAGCCTCTGCACTGAGAACCGAGCGATCGAACATCGCCGATGGCTGGGTTCTCGCAGCTCCCTGAGCAGAGAGCTGCTGACTGTCAATCAGCGGCACTCACTCTGCTCCTCCACGCTTACTGGAGTGCTAAGCTGTGGAGAGGTGGGGAGTGGCCATCACAGTCCAAGCACCTGGCAGATCGAGACTTTATTGTCACAATGATGCGGTGCCTGGACTGATATCAGTGACGTCAGCAGAGAGTGGACTTCAGCCCGCTCTCTACTAAAAACAGGTCACAGCAGTGCAAAACGAACTGCACTCCTGTGACCCATAGGAAAAGCCCAGCCAAACAAGTTTTGGCTGGACTTCTTTAAGAACTACAAGCCATTTGCTGCAATGAAAGATGATATTTGTAGTTCATTCATTCACTGAACTCTGTGAATGAATGATGCAGCTTTGTGGGCAGGTGCTGGGAAAAGAACTCCTGCCCACAGTCACAGAGGGAGGATCTTTTAAGCACCAACATTTGTCCACCAGAAGAATTTGCCCCCTTAACCACTTAAGACCCGGACCTTTATGCTGGCCAGTTTTTGCGATTCGGCACTGCGTCGCTTTAACTGACAATTGCACGGTCGTGCGACGTGGCTCCCAAACAGAATTGGCGTCCTTTTTTTCCCACAAATAGAGCTTTCTTTTGGTGGTATTTGATCACCTCTGCGGTTTTTATTTTTTTCGCTATAAACAAAAATAGAGCGACAATTTTTAAAAAAATTCAATATTTTTTACTTTTTGCTATAATAAATATCCCCCAAAAATATATAAAAACACGTATTTTTTCCTTCAGTTTAGGCCGATACGTATTCTTCTACCTATTTTTGGTAAAAAAAAATCGCAATAAGCGTTTATCGATTGGTTTGCGCAAAATTTATAGCGTTTACAAAATAGGGGATAGTTTTATTGCATTTTTATAAATTCTTTTACTACTTATGGCGGCGATCAGCGATTTTTTTCATGACTGCAACATTATGGCTGACACATCCGACAATTTTGACACATTTTTGGGACCATTGTCATTTTCACAGCAAAAAATGCTATAAATATGCATTGTTTACTGTGAAAATGACAATTTCAGTTTGGGAGTTAACCACTAGGGGGCGCTGAAGGGGTTAAGTGTGACCTCATATGTGTTTCTAACTGTAGGGGGGTGGGGCTGCACGTGTGACGTCATTGATCGCCTTTCCCTATATCAGGGACCAGACGATCAATGACAGCGCCACAGTGAAGAACGGGGAAGCTGTGTTTACACACAGCTCTCCCCATTCTTCAGCTCCGGGGACCGATCGCAGGACTCCGGCAGCGATCGGGTCTGCGGGTCCCGCGGCCACGGAGCTTCGGACCGGGCTGGGCACTTAAAGAGGACGTACAGGTACGTGCTTGTGCCCAGCCGCGCTATTCTGCCGACGTATACAGTATGAGCAGGAGGCGGTCCTTAAGTGGTTAATGACCAGGACATTTTTTGCAATTTGGCACTGCATCGTTTTAACTGAAAATTGCCTGGTCATGCGACGTTGTACCCAAACAAAATGTATGTTCTTTTTTTCCCCCACAAATAGAGCTTTCTTTTGGTGGTATTTGATCACCTCTTTTTTTTCTCGCTATAAACAAAAAAAGCGACAATTTAAAAAAAAATTGCTATAACAAATATCCCCCCCCCCCCCCCCAAAAAAAAAAATCTTCCTTAGTTTAGGCCAATATGTAACTTGCTAGATTTATGGCATTTTTATTATTATTTTGTTTTACTAGTAATAGTGGTGATCTGCGTTTTCTTGCGAGACTGCGACATTGCAGCTGATAGATCGGACACTTTTTATGGGACCATTGACATTTATACAGCGATGAGAGCTAAAAAAAAAAAAAAAATAGCCACCGATTACTGTATAAACGTCACTGGCAGGAAAGGGGTTAACACTAGGGGGTGATTAACCACTTGCTTACTGGGCACATATACCCCCCTCCTGCCCAGGTGAAATTTCAGCTTTCGGCACTGCGTCGCTTTAACAGACAATTGCGCGGTCGTGCGACGTGGCTCCCAAACAAAATTGACGTCCTTTTTTCCCCACAAATAGAGCTTTCTTTTGGTGGTATTTGATCGCCTGTGCGGTTTTTATCTTTTGCGCTATAAACAAAAAAGAGCGACAATTTTGAAAAAAATACAATATAATTTACTTGTTGCTATAATAAATATCCCAATAAAAAAAACAAAAAAAAAAAAACACATTTTTTTTCTCAGTTTAGGCCGATACGTATTCTTCTACATATTTTTGGTAAAAAAAAAAAAAATTTGCAATAAGCGACTGGTTTGGGCAAAAGTTATAGCGCCTACAAAATAGGGGACAGAATTATTATTTTTTATTTTTTTTACTAGAAATGGCGGCGATCTGCGATTTTTTATTGGGACTGCGACGTTATGGCGGACACATCGAACACTTTTGACACATTTTTGGCGCCATTCACATTTATACTGCGATCAGTGCTATAAATATGTACTAAGTAGAGTATAAATGTGACTGGCATTGAAGGGGTTAACACTAGGGGGTGAGTAAGGGGTTAGTGTTCTAACTGTGGGGGAAGGGGGGTGACCGATCTATGTCCCTATGTACAAGGGACATAGATCGGTCTCCTCTCCAGAGACAGCACCGCTGTCTCTGTGTAAAACGGCAATGAGAGATGATCTCATATGTTTACATATGAGATCATCTCTCATTGGCCGCACAGATCGCATCGCAAACGGCCACTCTGATTGGCCATCCGTGGCGATCTGTGATTGGCTGTGTCCAAGGGACGCGGCCAGCACAGCAGTTCCCCGCTGCGCGCTCTGGAGCACGCGCGGGGAACGCGCAAAGGGGCGGACGTCAATTGACGTCCACTTGGATTTTGGGATCCGCGATGTAGCCGTCATTTGACTATAGCGCGGGTCCCAAGAGTTTAAGTGTTACTTTGGAAGGTGTTTCTAACTGTATGGGGGCTGGGCTGACTGGAGGAGAAAGATCGCTGTTCCTAATCACTAGGAACAGCAGAACTCACTCTCTACTCCCCTGACAGAATGGAGATCTGTTATTTACACTGACAGATCCCTATTCTGCCTGTCTCTGGAGCGATCGCAGGTGACCGGCGGACATCGAGTCCACCAGACCAGCTAGCTGGCTCCCCCACTAGCGAATGGGCGAGTGCCCACAGATCGCCGTGTACACGCCGACGTACAATGACAGGGGAGCCAACCCTGCTGCAGTACAACTGCAGAGGCTGGTCCGTAAATAGTTTAAGCGTAAGAACAGTGTGCACCTAAACCATCTCACTCACATTTACTGCACCCTCTATTATTATAGATAATATAAGGACATATACCAGTTGGTCCTCTTATCTCTGTTTAAAACTGTCCTGCTGCCGGTTACATTAACACTGCTGTATTCTCAGATGTCATAACCAAAAGTGAGGTTAGCCTTGATGATTAAAGCTGAACTTCATGCACACAGCTAAATATACACATGAAATGCATGTATGGGACCTGTTTTACAGTTGAAGGATTTGAGCTTTTAAGGCATCCAGCCCTTTCTGGCAGGGCAGAAGACCTGATTTTGCATTGCTGCAGTTAAGTTACACTTACAGGTCTTTTCCCTCCCCAGCCTTTGATTGGTCAGTGAAAGGAGCAGTGTTACAATTTATTAGTATATATCCAGCATTATGTTATGCATTGAGGGTTTAGCAAGTGTTTTTATGTGCCCATTTCTGGATTTGTAGTGCTGGGTGGGGTTCTTCTTTACCCAGAAGCTGTGACGCGCACCTGGAGCTTTTCCTTCCTCCTTTTGTCTTTCCCGGATGCAGGGGGTAGGTGGGCGATTCCCCAATACACAGTGGCACCACGCCCCACATTGGACATATGGCTGTCAACTAATGCGACGATATGGCACAGACGCATGGTTTGATATCCGTTACATCAGGTGGTGTTATGTGGTCGCCATTTGCTGGGTGGCACTCGCCGCTTGGGTGATGGTGCATCCTCTCTTTACCAACATGTACATGATTTTGGGAGGGATCCGCTGATAAGTAATACTCCGTTGGACTAGACCTTTCTTTTTCCCTTGGGATATAGTAGATCACATTCTGGATTATGGCTCTAATATGTGGGACTATAAAGTATCCGCTCTGGCATGTCTCTCCTTTTATACTTGTTTATTAGCTTTTCTTCTGATTTTATGAGCCCCCTGTGGTGGAATTCACCGTGGATCCCTTACTATTTTTACTTCCCTTGCCTATTGGGGTTTTGAGTTTTACCAATACACCTCTTATCCTACACCCATCCTGTTTTCTGGATTCAACTAGCAGTCATGGGCACAATTTATTTTAAGTAGTATACACATATTCTATATATTTATGCATATTAAAATAAATTTGCTATTGGCATCACTATTCACCAGGATATGTGGATTTGTATTTTTCTGTAAGTTCATTTATTTGTACCTTTGGTTCCTACTGCCACAGCTTCCGGGATAGACGTCCCCAAGAGCCTTCAATATCACATGTTGAATTTAGAGCTGATTTGTAAGTAATTTAAGGGGAAATATCCAATTGAAATGGTGCCCCCTTTTTGTTTAGTATCAGACTATATTATTTATTCATTCATTCTTTGCCGATATGCACCTTGCATCTCCTGAGAGAATTCCATGAAACGCATCAAGCTTTTTGGATGCAGCTTTATTACAATCACACGTTTACATTTCAGACTTCAAACTTACATTTTTTGCACGATTATGAATTTAATGTAATCCGTTTAGGTCGATACAATACATCCTACAAATCAGCCCAATAACATTGGTTTCTTTTTTTTTTTTTAACTGAATTCCGCTACTGGTACGTATAAGGCTGGAGTGTACTTTACAATCACTTTAGGGTGAAAAAACACATCTGCAAAGTCTTTTTTTTTCAATAAAAATAACAAACATATTATACTTATCTGCTTTGTTGCAGTGGATTTGCACAAAGCAGCCTGGATCCTCCTCTTCTGTGCTCCTGCCAAGTGTCCCCCACCGCAAGTAGCTTGCTATGGGGTAACCCTGGCCGAGTCACAGATCCATGTCCATTCATTCACAGAGCTGCAGCTCTCCCTCCCGATTTGGCTGACCGACTTTAACAGCAGCAGGAGCCATCAGAAGGGATAGTCTCGGATCGCCAAAACACTCATGGACAGAGATGGAGCTTAGGTTAGTATGAGGGGAGGGGGGGGGGGGGGGCTACTGCACACAGAAGGCTTTTTATCTTAATACATAGAATGCATCAAGATAAAAAACCTATTGCCGTTACAACCACTTTAAATCTATAGACCTATTTAATCCACAGATGGCATAGATATGTTAATAGTCTCATTGACGATATATGGACAATGTTTATCTTTAATCCCTGACTTCTGGGGCTCCTTGTGGTGGGAGGGGACCTTAACATGGTGTTAGATCCCACGCTTAATGGGCCAGATTCTCGTCCGGCGGCGTAACGTATCCGATTTATGTTACGCCGCCGCAACTTAGACGGGCAAGTGCTGTATTCTCAAAGCACTTGCTCCGTAAGTTGCAGCGGTGTAGCGTAAATCGGCCAGCGTAAGCCCGCCTAATTCAAATTTGGATCAGGGGGGGGCGTTTTTTTAATGTAAATGTACTGTGACCCGACGTGATTGACGTTTTTCCCCGAACGGCGCATGCGCCGTCCGTGGAATTTCCCAGTGTGCATTGCTCCAAAGTACGCCGCAAGGACGTCATTGGTTTCAACGTGAACGTAAATGACGTCCAGCCCCAGTCACGGACGACTTACGCAAACGACGTAACTTTTTCAAATTTCGACACGGGAACGACGGCCATACTTAACATTGTTACGCCGCACTTACGCCACCATATAGCAGGGGTAACTATACGACGGAAAAAAAAAAAGCCTAACGTAAACGGCGTAACTTTACTGCGTCGGCCGGGCGTACGTTCGGGAATTTGCGCATCTAGCTAATTTGCATACTCGACGCGGAATTCGACGGAAGCGCCACCTAGCGGCCAGCGTAAATATGCAGTTACGATCCGACGGCGGATCTAACATATATCTATGCGTAACTGATTCTAAGAATCAGGCGCATAGATACGACGGCGCAACGCGGAGATACACCGTCGTATCTCCACTAAGAATCTGGCCCAATGTGTCTAAAGGTGCCTCCCATCTATCATATGCAAAATTGACCAGAGCTTCAAGATCTGCAATTGATGGATAGCTCATGGAACTCTCCATGTACAGGATAGAGATTATACCTTTTAGAACTGTCTTTGTTTCGCAGAATGGCTTGCCATGCTTGTTCGAAGCCTCTATAGCAGGGGTGTCAAACTCAATTTCATTGTGGGCCGCATCAGTATTATGATTGCACTCAAAAGGGCCGGTTGTAGCTGTAAGATTAGATGTCCAGCGCATCCCCTCCCCTTTACATTAGATGTCAAGAGCCACCCCACCATCAGACGTTGAGTCCCCCACTCTTCCTTGCATCACAGTGCAACCTCCTTTTTTCTTATGCTGCTACTGGGAAAAAGCTGGATGCATTGCTTGAAAGCAGAAAGTAAAGGTCTAGAGTAGGACCAGAGGAGGACTGGAGCACTCCTGCAGCTACAGGAAGGGTGCAAGGGCCACATGAAATGGCCTGGAGAGCATGATTCAGCCTGCGAGCCTTGTGTTTGACACCTGTGCTCCATAGGTTTACATGCACCAACCAATTGTGTTATAGAAGAGCCAGGGTCTCGGGAGTGGTACTGGAAGATTAATGAGACACCCCTGAAAGATCTGGAATATGATAAACAGATGGCTCAGGAACTAGATTTTTTTTGCAATTAACGAGACAATAGGTCACCCCATTTTGCTTGTGGGAAACACATAAGGCTATGAGCAGGGCTCAAGTCCTGCAGGAATGACGTCCCTGCACTTTTTACTCAGCAGGAACGCCGTTCCCGTTAGCAGCCGTGGCTGCTTACACACACACTGCTCCAGGCACCACACGCTCTGCCAATCAGGGGTAAACTTACATCACATGGCAGAGCTCTGTTGCTGCAGATAGCCAATGAGGGCATACTGCCAAGGGAACTCCTAGACTCCTCCTCAGCTGTGACACAGCCGAAGGGAGACCGGGGATGCAGAAGATTTCCTGCCTCTGTGCCGTGCCAAATTTTGAAGATGAGGTCAGGTAGGTGGAGAAGCATGACTTTCTATTTGGAGGAAGGAGGGGTGAGAATTCCTGCCTGGGGGGAGTTTCTTTTGGTGGGGAGGTTAAGGAAAGGGGGTGGGTTTGCTTTTGGAGAAGGACCCCCCCTGTAAGTTTTTTTGTAGAGAAGTTTACAGGGGATGGTTATTGGTAGTGCAAGAGGTTATGTAAGGGAGAATGGAGGGGGTGAGGGGTTAGGTTGAGTTGGTGGTTCAGAGTTTTTTTTTTTTCTACTGATAACCAGGGCTCTTCTGGGTTAAGGAAAATAACAAAAAGAGAAATTGTGTTACTTTTGATTTGATTACAATAAAAATTTGATGAATTATTATGGTTTAAACATAATATAGCCTGGCAGAATTTGTAATAGCAACTCTTACTGGCCAAGAGATTGGCAGGTGTATAATAGAAGTTATGTCATATGGATGAGATGTTTGTAAATATCCCATGGGTGGAGCCATTTGAAAACCTGTGAGTTACCCAAGTTAATTTAGTGCCCATTTTTAAACTGACCTAGTAAGATGTATTGGGTACTATGCATACTCGTCCGATTTTGGTTTATGTATAGTGGCATATTATATTTATTCTGCGAAAATGCCTACCTATTTTTCTTGTGCCTTGCTCTATTGTATGTCTTAGTGACTACCCTCTGGACTATCAGACGTAGGCACTTTGTTTGATCTTTTTCTTACTATTGTAAGATTTTAAACCCAAAAGACATTGCACTGCAGCATACTTTGCTCAGCTAAAAGAAAATGATTATTTTCACTATATGTACAAGTTTCTCCAGTGCTGGGGATGATCGTTCAACTGATGATTGTTTAGCTGTGTGCCTTGTATCCTTGGTATGTTGTATTTGCCTTGTTGATGTTTAACATAAAAAAATAAATACAAAAATGAATAAAATAAATAAATACAAAAATTTTGTACAGGGATCACAGCCGAGCAGCTCCCACTGTGCATGTGCAATCCTTGCTGCGCGAATGTTCCCGCATCCTCCTGGGACCTATCCCAGAAGGTTGTGGGCAAACTTCCAGTGCAATCTCTAAGGCGATTCCAGCAGAAGTTTGGCGCGGATACCTGTCAAAACCATGTACCATCTTCCCCCAAATGTAGGAGGAAGAGCAGAACCTCAGTTCTTAAAAGTACCACTTTCAGGACAAAACTTATCAGCCGTGGGGAGAATAGCCCCCAAGGGAAATGGCCTTCAGTTTTCTATATGCCTAGTTCCATTTCTACATATACAGCAGTATAAACCTAGCATGCTTATCAGCAAGAATTGCCCTTCAGAACTACAGGAGGTGTGTTTTTTTCAGGTCACTGCTTAGGCAAAATTAAACTTTCTATAGGGCAACAAATATTCCCTTTTTATTATCCACAAATAAACCATGATATAAAAGTCTCCACACTATAAAGCATATATGAATTGATTTTGTATCAAGATAAGATACATATTTAAAGAGAAGACTTGCAAGTACCCAAGTCAGGCAGGACAAAATTTCCTATGTTAGGAAACCTATGATTTGAAAGTTTGTTCCAAGTGTAACTGCGCTAGATCAACCGTTAATTTAGGTTTTACGGTCTGTTAAATTACACCTGTATGTATAAAAGCACACTCACACACACACTCACAAATATATAGCATATTGTGTTGGCCTTTTAAATTAGAGATGGGTACGAAAGCTTTTGTTTTAAAATACAAAAACTGACAACAAAAGAGATTCCAAAGTTCTGTAATTTTCAAAATAAAGATCACACATCATTTATAGACATTCTACACAAAGTACAAAAAATAATTGCTAAATCAGAAGCATCCACAGGGCCAATAATGCCCCTTCCCCATTGCCCTCCTTCTGCTCCATCTGGCAATTGAAAAGGGTATTCTTAATTATACACATACAGTTAAACAAGTGTGCTTTGAAAATTTTCATTTGTAATATACACAAAAGGGGAGGGGGATCTCATGTCTGTTGTAAATATACACCGTTTAACTATTACATTTGTATATTCAAACAAAGAATTAAGTGGACAATATGTTACAGCAACTTACAAGTGAGACAAAATGCAAAACAAAATGTTATAGTCTGTACAGGAAAGAACTAACGAGATTGCCAACTGGATAAGGGTAGTTTTAGTTCAGATTTAAAAATCTGAAATTATACTTGCAGTTGGCTGATTTAAAAAGATATCTGCACTAATTTAGAGCAAATTTAACATTAATCCAATTATAAATGGAAGTAAAATGAGATATCAAACACCAACTAAAAAAAGGGGGAAATGCAGTTTTGTCTTGCCCGGCTGAAATTACAATTTACAATTTACAACATCACGACCAATATATCTGTAGAAGAATCTTGGAAATGCACAGTTTGGCCTAAAGTTTTTTTTTTTCTTTTTTGCCTTTTCTTATCTCTTACCAAAAAGGAAGGGGGTTATGTCAATTTTCAAACTCACATTTACATTACTGAGGTTTTACAAATGTACAATTTTACAGTCAAAAGGGTTTATGTCCACTAACTGCAGGATACATCTGTATTTTAAACATCAAAAAAGCTAAAAGAAAAATACTACAAAGTTTTATATATATGCAAATATCTATATCAAGTATACACTACATATTTATACAAAGCGAAAAAAGGGTATACGGGTTAGAATTAAGGTGGACATGCTAAAGTAAGTCAAAAATCAAATAATACAGTTGTAAAAAGGGCAGTCTGCCTCAATCCCAATTTCTGCACAATAAAACTGATTTCGCTCAGGAAAAAAAAAAAAAAAGAAGAATTATTGTATACATATGAACATACAGATAGAAATGGAGAACTCTGGTTCATCAAAGTATGTTTTAAAATAAACAAAGGCAAGGGAAACCATGCATCGTGTCTTAAAAAAAAAGAAAAAAAAAGTTTCAGGATCCTTTTGGATTCTGGTGAGCAAATTTATTCACATGGCCTCTGCTGCACAATTGATGTGCATTCAGCAAGGGGGCAGGACATGTACAAGATATGTACAAGTGATTCTATACAGAAATACATTTGGGGGGGGGGGGGTCAAGTTGATTATTAAAAATAATATGTTGGGTGTAATAAAATTAAAGACATTTACAAAGGTTGGTTTGAAAGAGCTACACCCCGAATCTCCCACGTGGTGGGCAGAAATAGGGAGATACAGTGGGTCCAGGAAGATTCTCTAGATGATGCCATTTGAGGGACCACACATTGGACCCAGATCCATACCATTCTTCATGTAGTACTTCTCCAGCTTAGCAAGAATGTGTTTGCCATAAGTATATTTACGAAGAGTGGCAATGTGTGGCCGAATCTAAAAAATAAAAAGAAGAAGAAGTGGTATTTTTCATGTCCTGGATGATGCATTTCAATTCTAGCTACATACTTGAGTTGGTGGAATTTGACTTACCTTGTGCATGACAATCTTACGCTGAGCTGGCTCTGCTACATCAATCATTTTCTGCACCACATAGTTGGCATACTGATCCTTCATCATTGTATATAAGGCACTGTGAGGCCCATCATTCATCGTGCAAACTTCATCGATTAACATTGCTCGTTCTGTGCGGGAGGCGTGCGTCACACACTTTTCAACTACATTACTGTTAAGTAAAGAAGAAAAAAAGGGGGGGGGGGGAAACTGATTCAGACCCATCGAGCAATTCTATTTACATATAAAGACATATAAATATAAAATGTTTATATACACACACACACACACACTATATATATATATATATTACACACACACACACACATATATACACACACACACACACACACACACACACACACACACACACACACACACACACAATATAAATATATTTCACTTGGCTTTGAAGGAATTTGTCATGGCCAACCATCTAGGTTGTCATAAATGTCCATTCCTTGGGAAAATGCTAGGTGCCTTACTGTTGGTGCCTCAGTTACTGGCCTGGAACAAGCATGCAAATAGTGAGGCTCCTTTCACACTAGCCAACTCCAAAGTTGCCCGATTTTCAGTACAACTTTGATATTACTTCGATAAGACTTTTACGCTCCCTGGCACTGAAATTATGTCAAAGTCTATTCAAAGTAGTGCAGGAACCTTTTCTGGAGTTGCAGCGACTTCAGTACAGGCGGTCCCCGGGTTACAAACAAGACAGGGACTGTAGGCTTGTTCTTAAGTTGAATCTGTAAGTTGGAACAGGTACATTTTTTAAGTGTAGCTCCAGCCAAGAAATCTCTTTTTAAGCTTTTTGGAAAACATAGGGAAGGGTCATCACCCCTGTAACATTTGTTTTGCTGTCTGTGCCCCTGTTCAGAAGATTTCACCTCACTTTCTGTCCCAATGAGAACTAGATTAATTTTTTTTTGGGATGTTAGGAAAACAAGGATTGGTGATAGGAGACACATTTTTCCCTTATTAACTCTTAAAGGAGAGAATTTCCCTTCCTAGGGGTAGATTTCCTCTGAGTTCCTGTTGTCTCCCTCCGTTTGTAAGTAGAAGTCGTTTGTAAGTAGAGGACCGCCTGTAGTGTCATATGTAATGGCTCTCGTAGAGATGCATGGCATTTTACATGTCCTGCGACTTTGGGCCTCACAAGTCAGAGCCCAAGTTCCACAAGTGTGATAGGAGCCCGACCGTGTGTATGGTGCCGCAGCCAGCACAATAAATTGTAAGGGTTCTTGGATCTGCAGCTGCTCTGCTTCCTCTTAACCAAGATCATGAACCATGCACTCTGCAACCCGCTCTGCTTCCTCTTAACCAAGATCATGAACCATGCACTCTGCAACCCCCCCCCCCCTTCCCTTGCAGCCACATGACTCCTGCTGAGGACCCTGTAGAATTTAGAAATGCCATTCATCAGGCATAGAAAGCCTGGTTAGACCAGGAAAAGAACACATAAGCGTCAGGAGGTATTAAGCACTTACTAAAATGATGAAAGTGGGTGCCAACCTGAGCCAAGTTACTTGCATTTGTATTTAATTCAATTACCCTCCCACATGTACTTTGACTGCCAGTTTTAAAACAAACCAATTTTAATTTTGTTCTCTTTGCAATTCCAAAGATATATACACACACTGACACAAGATCTTGCTTCTGTCCCACACTGGTGATTCTGACACCTTCATCAAATGTTTTAAAGCCAAGCTAAATAGTGGAGATTTAGTTTAGGAATTTAGCATATTTTGTGGAGTGGTCAGCTAAAATGTGTGCATTTCCTACAGTTTCCCCTGTTCACATTGTGTTCTTTTTTTCCTGACTGGCTGTGCTATTTATACCACAACCGCATTAGGGTAACCGGTTTACATGACTTGCTGGGCTGTGGTGCCATTTTTTGGTTTGGAAAGGTGCATTGTAGCCCAATAATTTTAAAATAGTCTGCTCGATGCAGCACATATTAAAAAGGCACAAAAACGACTGAGATCATTGTAGAAAATTTGTCATTCTACATGTCTAGTATAAATCTAAAAAGGAAAAATACTTTTCGGAACCCTTCCCCCCCCTTCCGGTGTCACGTTTGGCACCTTTCAGGGGGGAGCAGATACCAGTCTAATACAGGTATTTTGCTCCCACTTCCGGGCATAGATAGCCGAGCCACCCGCGGCTATCTATGCCACATCCAGCGCCTCCTCCGTTCCCCCGCTGTCTTCTGGGAGACACACAGGTCCCAGAAGACAGCATGGACCAGTGGGTTCGCGCAGCGCGAGTTGCACATGCACAGTAGGGAACCAGTAAGCAAAGCCAGGACATCGTGGGTGCCCTGGACAGGCAAGTGTCCTTATTTTAAAAGTCAGCAGCTGCAGTATTTGTAGCTGCTGACTTTTGAAGAAAAAATAAATAAAAATCGGCGGCTTTAAGCAGGAACAATTCCAGGGTCCTTTCAGGAATTGGTCTTTCCTGCTTGACAGCTTTCAGAATATTATTTATTTTACCCAGATTTAACACCTTTTGAAACATTCAGGCTCATGTAAAGGGAGGCAGGGAGATTTCTTACTGCAGCTCTGTCACCCTGAAAAAGTGGGGGGCACAGTGAACCGCTATTAAACTCTTATGTTTTATTTAGCACTCGGTAATTATTCCCATTTTGCTGCAGGACACCACGTCTTTTTTCTGCCATTCCTAATTTCACGGCTAGAGATGAAAAGGTATGTGTGTGCGTTAAAAACAAATAATTGCCAAGGATGTCAAGTAGGCTAGGTAGGCCACTGTTGAGAGCCATTTCTGGTGGGGAGGCAGGCACTAAAATGCAATGCTTCACGTTGGGTAAAGGCACACTACACAAGAATATAGCAGTTAATGGAACTATTAAAACCACTTGGCTACTGTGCACCAGAGGCGGCTCTCTAATTAAGCGGCCGCCTAATTTGCCTGTGTGTGATCAATACTAATGTCGATGGCTTCAGCTCCGCCTCCCCACCGGGACGCTGTGGCCCAGGGGCGGACTGACCAATCAGGCACTCTTTCAGCCCGGCCGCCAATACAGTTCAGCCACCAGTCAGGGACAAACTTACCCAGCAGCACACCCCATGACTGTGAAGGGGAAGAAGGCAGAGCTTCAATGGATCCGAATCCGATCTTCTGATGCTGCCTGGCCGTACGGAGAGAAAGTGAGTGACTGACCATGCAGCCCTCCTGTTCTCCTGGATAGGTGGAGCGGCGGGGCCGCTGCATATAGAAGAATTGATATTTCCATATTCCTCCTACAGCCGCTAAAGTTCTGCAGGAGGGGAATTGAAACTAGCATTACCGGCTGCAGATCAATTCTTCTATATGCAGCGGCCCCGCCGCTCCTCCTATCCAGCTTTTTTTGCTGCCCCCTGGCTCCGCCCCCCCATTGAGCTCCTCCGGCCGACCCCTGTGCTCTGCACCCCACCATGCTCTTGGTCACCCTATATGCTCCCTTGCTCTCCACTAGCCCCCCTGTGCTCTCCACCCCACGCTCTCTGTCCCGCCATGCTCTCGGCACCCCATCTGCTCTTCACCCCCCCCCCCCATTACTCTCCACCCCACGCTCTCGGTCCCCCCCCTGCTCTCCACCTCACCTTGCTTTCCAGCTCCCAACACAGTGCTCTCTGCCCCTCCCTAGTGCTCTCCAGTATGCCCATTTGCTCCCTGTCTCCGCCCCCTGTGCTCTCCACCCCACCATGCTCTCGGTTCACCCCCATGATCTCCTCCGGGCCCCCCTGTGCTCTCCACCCCACCATGCTCTCAGCCCCCCATCTGCTCTCCACCTCACTTTGCTTTCCAGCTCGCTAAACAGTGCTCTTCAGCTCCCCCAGTGCTTTTCGCCGTGCTCTTACCCCCATGTGTTCCCTAGCTTCCCTCCCTAGTGCTCTCAACTCCACCGTGCTCTCCAGTCCCCCCCCACAGTGCTCTCTGCCCGCCTCCCCATGTGCTCTCTGGCTCCCCCCTATGCTCTCCACCCCTCCTCACAGTGCTCTTCAGCTCCCCCAGTGCCGTCTGCCCCCCATGTGCTCCTTGGCTCCCCCCAGTGCTTTCCACCACACCCCCCCCAATGTGCTCCCTGGCTCCTCTCCCTAGTGCTCTCCATTTCAATTTTCCTTGCCCCCCCCAGTGCTCTCTGCCCCCCTCCCACAACAGTGCTTTCTGCCCCACCAGTGCTCTCGCTCCCCCTACCCCTGCCCAACCCAGTGCTCTCAGTCCGGCTGCTCTCTACCCACCCCCCCCTCCACCTCACTCCCATGCTATCCCCCACCCCTGTGCCCTTTCCCTGCCCCCCTCAGCTCTGCAAGGTTGCTGGCTGCTGCAGGTGATCTGTCAGGATGGAGAACGGGGAAGGGACCAGTCTCATGGACTGCTCAGTCTAAAATGCATGGGCCCCTTTATTTTGTCCCAGTCCGGGCCTGGTGTGGAAGGTGAGCAGCATCGGCAGCAAGCAACGATAACCCTGGAGGGAGAAGAGCTCTGAAAACCTCCCAGTACCAGAGGGCAGGCTGACTGGGGCCCAGAAAACGAGGACGGGCAGAAGGTGCTGGCGGCCAGGGACCACTCAATCTGACAGCAAACCGATCCTCTGGAAGGAGCAGAACACTGTCCCCACCCGGAACAAGAATGGACCCTGCCTGCTGCTGGCCATCATGAACATCCTGCTGGCATGGAAGGTACTGTACCAAGCATCACACAAACCTTCCCACAGATAGGGACTGCAGAGACTGGGACATGGGGCACAGGAAGGGCTGCAGACAGGGACAGGGCGCTGGGGATCTCTCCATCATCCCTCTCTTTCTCACCCTCTTTCCGGCATTGGCTGCATATGTCTGATGGGTGAGAAGGGTCCCCTGGAAGTGGTGCTGATCACCTGTGTGCTAGATCTGTGCATCTTTCTGCAGCCATTTTTCTTGCTTGAATTATTTTTCCCATTATGGGCGTGAGTGGGGCCTCATGTCTGAGTTTTGCCTAAGGCCTCACAAAGCCTAGAGCCGCCTCTGCTGTGCACTTATACCCCCTTCCTGCCCAGGCCAATTTTCAGCGCTGTTGCACTTTGACTGACAATTGCATGGTCATGCAACACTGTACCCAACCAAACTTTATAATTTTTTTCACATAGAGCTTTTTTTGATGGCATTTAAATCACCACTGGGTTTTTTAATTTTTTGCAAACATTTTGATGAAAAAAAAAAATATATACATATATATATATACACACACACACACATTTTTTTTCGTAGTTTGTTATAAAACTTTGCAAACGGGTAATTTTTCTCCTCCTGATGTGCGCTGAGGCTACTCTGATGAAGTGGCAATGATGAGGCGGCACTGATATGTAGGAATGGTGACACTGATTGGCAGCATTGAAATGTGGCACTGATTGATGGCACTCCTGGGCAATGATTAGCAGCACTTGTGGGCACATTTCCCTGTAACAGAAGTCAATTACTGGCTTGGATCTTTTCTCCTCACACTGATTGTGAGGACAAGAAAAAAGCCGATAACCGGCTTCTGTTTACTTCCTGATCAGCTGTTTTTGGCTGACAGCTGATCACGTGGTAAAGGGCTCGCTGTGATTGGCCCTTTACCCTATTCTGTGATCAGCTGAGTCCAAAGGACTCGGTGATCACAGTGCGCACCGGCCATGCGCGATCACAAGAGGACATCATCAATTGCAGCATCTGTATTTGTTATAACAGGTTTACTCTAATTCAGGCTTTATATATCAAATGTGGTTACTGGAACAATAGACAAGATGTGCCTTCCATTTGCCTGGCTAGATTCAAAATCATCTTGCTGCCCTTCCAAGGTCCAAAGCTTTCTTGGCAAATCATCACTATAGGACAGGAGGAAGCAGTTATGTAGAACCATATTATGTAGTGAAGCACATTTCTTGAAAATAATCTGCCTGTGCTTGCAAAGATTTAAATAGTTACATTGGCTGTCAGTCAAATTAAAAAAAGCAGCACATTGTATACTTGGCACTCTAAGCAAAACTGGTCAAGAGGAAAGCAAAAATCTACATCAAGCATGGTGCAATTCTCCTTAACCACTTCCCGACGGCCGTACGACTTTATACGGCCGCAGGGTGGTTGTGAATCTGTGTTTTTACGGCCTCCGCTCCTCCTGGCCACCGGGGGGCTCACGCTGCATCACTAAGGCTCCATTCACATCTAGGCGACAAAACGCCCGACGCTTGTGCGAGGGGGAAATTCTCATTGCTGTCTATGGAGATGGTTCACATCTCATAGACGCCGTACGCCTGTCGCCTGAAAAAAAGTCCCGGACCCTTTTTTTCCAGGCGACATTGGCGTTCGCCCATTGACAGCAATGGGTAGAATTAAAAAAGAAAAAAAAAAAAGATACACTATCCGCGGCAAAATACGCCGCGTACGCGGCGTTGCTTGTCGCGGAGATGTGAATGGAGCCTGAGAAGCCAATGCGTGTACCTGGTGGCCGCGATGTCCGCCAGGCTCCCGCGATCGGCGGTTACAGAGACAAGGACATGGATCTGTGTGTGTAAACACACAGATCCACGTCCTGTCAGGGAGAGAGGAGACGGATCTGTGTCCCTTGTACATAGGGACACAGATCAATCACCTCCCCCAGTCACCCCCCTCCCCCAACAGTTAGTAACACTCACTAAGGTACACATTTAACCCCTCCCTCACCCCCTAGTGTTAACCCCTTCAATGCCAGTCACATTTATACAGTAATTAGTGCATATTTATATCACTGATCGCAGTATAAATGTGACTGGTGCCAAAAATGTGTCAAAAGTGTCCGACATAATGTCGCAGTCCCCAAAAAAAAAATAAAAAAAAAGCAGATCGCCGCCATTACTAGTAAAAAAATAAAAATAATAAAAAATAATAAATCTGTCCCCTATTTTGTAGGCGCTATAACTTTTGCGCAAACCAGTCGCTTATTGCGTTTTTTTTCTACCAAAAATATGTAGAATACGTATCGCCCTATTTTTGTTTATAGCGCAAAAAATAAAAACCGCAGAGGTGATCAAACACCACCAAAAGAAAGCTCTATTTGTGGGGAAAAAAGGATGTCAATTTTGTTTGGGAGCCACGTCGCACGACCGCGCAATTGTCAGTTAAAGCGACGCAGTGCCGAATCGCAAAAAGTCCTCTGGTCAGGAAGGGGGTATATGTGCCCAGTAAGCAAGTGGTTAAAGGGAGAATGATAATAAACAATATTTTTGGTAAATCCAAATTTTGATATGCTGTTGCAGTATTTTAGTAATTTTTTTCACTTTCACATTTTTAAATGCTTGTGCTTTAAAATGTTTATTAGAGATACACACACACACACACACACACACACACACACATGCGTATTGTTGCATGGAGTTTCTTTTGTAATTTTTTTGCGTGTTTTGTATGGGTTGTAGTATGTATAATGATAAAAACTTCAATAAACATTTTTTTGAAGAAAAATAATAATAATAATAAAATAGAGATCTGCAGTGAGCCACTAGAGGGAGTCTCTCTCTCTTAGCAACTACAGTACGAGTGACAATATCATCCTCAAAGGGTTAGAAGAAGCAGTAAAGACGAAACATAATGTGACTGTAAAGCAGACTATGTAATGAGCAGTGTGTGAATTGGGCAAAATATGAGTCAACAAACAATGCTGGGGTCATGCACATTCATTTGGCCATACCTAAAATTGGCCCCAGTATGTGTATTTATGAATGCGAGTTAAAGACTTTCGATTTAGGTCAAGGGCAGGGAATTATATACAGTGAGGAAAATAAGTATTTGAACACCCTGCTATTTTGCAAGTTCAACCACTTGGAAATCATGGAGGGGTCTGAAATTGTCATCGTAGGTGCATGTCCACTGTGAGAGACATAATCAAAAAAAAAAAAAATTCAGAAATCACAATTTATGATTTTTTAACAATTTATTTGTATGATACAGCTGCAAATAAGTATTTGAACACCTGTCTATCAGCTAGAATTCTGACCCTCAAAGACCTGTTAGTCTGCCTTTAAAATGTCCACCTCCACTCCATTTATTATCCTAAATTAGATGCACCTGTTTGAGGTCATTAGCTGCATAAAGACACCTGTCCACCCCATACAATCAGTAAGAATAGAACTACTAACATGGCCAAGACCAAAGAGCTGTCCAAAGACACTAGAGACAAAATTGTACACCTCCACAAGGCTGGAAGGGGCTACGGGGAAATTGCCAAGCAGCTTGGTGAAAAAAGGTCCACTGTTGGAGCAATCATTAGAAAATGGAAGAAGCTAAACATGACTGCCAATCTCCCTCGGACTGGGGCTCCATGCAAAATCTCACCTCGTGGGGTCTCAATGATCCTAAGAAAGGTGAGAAATCAGCCCAGGACTACACGGGAGGAGCTGGTCAATGACCTGAAAAGAGCTGGGACCACCGTTTCCAAGGTTACTGTTGGTAATACACTAAGACGTCATGGTTTGAAATCATGCATGGCACGGAAGGTTCCCCTGCTTAAACCAGCACATGTCAAGGCCTGTCTTAAGTTTGCCAATGACCATTTGGATGATTCAGAGGAGTCATGGGAGAAAGTCATGTGGTCAGATGAGACCAAAATATAACTTTTTGGTCATAATTCCACTAACCGTGTTTGGAGGAAGAAGAATGATGAGTACCATCCCAAGAACATCATCCCTACTGTGAAGCATGGGGGTGGTAGCATCATGCTTTGGGGGTGTTTTTCTGCACATGGGACAGGGCGACTGCACTGTATTAAGGAGAGGATGACCGGGGCCATGTATTGCGAGATTTTGGGCAACAACCTCCTTCCCTCAGTTAGAGCTTTGAAGATGGGTCGAGGCTGGCTCTTCCAACATGACAATGACCCGAAGCACACAGCCAGGATAACCAAGGAGTGGCTCTGTAAGAAGCATATCAAGGTTCTGGCGTGGCCTAGCCAGTCTCCAGACCTAAACCCAATAGAGAATCTTTGGAGGGAGCTCAAACTCCGTGTTTCTCAGCGACAGCCCAGAAACCTGACTGATCTAGAGAAGATCTGTGTGGAGGAGTGGGCCAAAATCCCTCCTCCAGTGTGTGCAAACCTGGTGAAAAACTACAAGAAACGTTTGACCTCTGTAATTGCAAACAAAGGCTACTGTACCAAATATTAACATTGATTTTCTCAGGTGTTCAAATACTTATTTGCAGCTGTATCATACAAATAAATAGTTAAAAAAATCATACATTGTGATTTCTGGATTTTTTTTTTTTGATTATGTCTCTCACAGTGGACATGCACCTATGATAACAATTTCAGACCCCTCCATGATTTCCAAGTGGGAGAACTTGCAAAATAGCAGGGTGTTCAAATACTTATTTTCCTCACTGTGTATATATATATATATATATATATATATATATATATATATATATATATATATATAAAAAATAGCACTGCGTAAATTTACAGCGCTTTACAAGTACCTGTTATAAATAAATGCCTATGACTTCCACCAATTTATATTCGGATCAGTGCCTTCAGAATGATTAACCCGCCTAGGCCAGTGATGGTGAACCTTGGCACCCCGTATGTTTTGAAACTACATTTCTCATGATGCTAAACTACACTGCAGAGTTCATGGGGAAATGTAGTTCCGAAATAAGTGGGGTTCCAAGGTTCGCCATCACTGGTATAGGCTTTTAGTCACAAAACCAGCAGGGAACCTTGAGCTACAGTTTCAACCCTTTTGCTACTATTCACTTATCAACCCTTTCGAGACTATTACATTTAAAATTCAAATTGTTGTGACTAGACAAATTATGTGCAATTATGAAGACAACTCTGGTAGAGTAAAGTTGATTTTTGGTCTCTCACTGTTGTACTGTATTCCAATTTTAGTAATTGCTTTACCAGGCATAGTTCAAAGGCAAACATACCTTGCAAATTTGTGCTGACTCAGAACTAAGACATTGCCCCGAATCTCTGCAACAATCTTACTCTTGTCTTCAGGTCTACCATGTTCTAAAACATGCTGTATGACATAGTTCCCATACTGATCCTGCAAGTGAAATGGAACACAGTTTTATTTCAAAAGCGCTTAAAAAATTAATAAAAAAAATCTACATACCAAAAAGTAGCCATATAACTGAGTCATAACAGAATACAATCTGAGGTTATATGGTAAAGCTCCTACCATCAAGCGCCTCAAATACTCTTAAACCCACAACCAAACACAATAACAATAGCTTGTTATAGGTCTCAACTTTATTTACAAGCAGTTTCTAAAAATTCAACTGGAAATCTACACATGTGTACCAATACAATAGTGATAACAAAATGCAAAATTATAAAATGTTGCTAAATGAGCCTTATAAGGGTAGAATAGGCAAGTGTCCTGTCAAATAGGCAAATGCACTGTGCTTTCAGGTGTATTTACCCTCATTTGAGATCCCTTTGAGATCATTAAATTTAAAAGTGATTGACAGATGCATTTGACCAACAGTTGACCTCTAAGCCAAGCTGCATTAACTTGTTTCAAGCAGCTTTTGCATCCTTTAACTTAAAAACAGAGGGAAGCAGGTGTAACATGGACAAAAGCCTGTCAAACACATGCCAATTTTAGGCTGCCTTTTTCTAACAAACCACAGAACAAATACACCTCATGTGTCCAATATGCAAAGCTCCCGCCGCATTGCTTTCAAATTGTGACAGCGTGCGCGGGGAGGGGATTCCCGCCCGCTGTTGTGGCTGCGGGGGTTAAAGGGGCGAGAGGATATGCATGCTGAACATGTTACCCCCCCGAAATAAAGGTATAACATGTAACGATCACAAAAAGGTGAACTTAGCCTTTAAGTCACATTAGATGTGCAATTTAAACTGTGCAGTTTAAAATGCACATTGTTATCTCGTTTTATTGGCCAAATGTTGCGGCCACTCTTATTGTCAATTGCATTCTCGCATTAAAAATAAATAATGAAAAAAACAAAAACTGTGTTTATGACTGGTTTACTTCAGCTAAATAAACTGCAGGTGCATAAAAAAAACCACTTACATTTTACCCTTTTTATATACATCTTTCTAAATCAGCCACATCCCGAGTAGAAAAGCATATGTTCCCTGCCATCAGCTGCAAAGTGAGACCCTTGCTCTGTGTGTAGGAAGTGACCATTATTTTAAAGCAGTCCAATGCACTCCTTTTTAAGTCAGGCCTATAGCTCTGCAACCTAGGATACTCATGCTCCTTGATGATTGCGGAGGTCTAGCTCTCACTCAACAGACGGTGTGTGTCAGACAGATCGCTCCACACAGAGACCAAGGGTGTTCATTTTGCAGCTGCAGGTAGGAGACATGATTTAAAACTCATCCACAGCCCGAGTAGTAAAGAAAACAAACTATAAAACTTTGTACAGCTTTTGTTTTGATGCATCTGGAATGTACTTAAGATTTTAAATGAACTTGGTCAGTTGGACATCAAGGATGAATGCAATTTGCGTGGGGAAAAAATGAATACATAGCTGTAGTAATTAGAATTAATTAGAAAAATCCATTTCTCGGAGTTCATGGATGGACACAGCAGCATTGACCTTTGTCTTATATATCCTTCCCTTCAGGAGAGACTAGGCAGAAAAAACAGCACTTCAAGTGTTAAAACACTTCGCTCATTACAGCACCTCCCAGGGGGCGGGTCCCCCGGGTACATCCCACTCTCTTGCATCATGCAGCTCAAGTCGTAAACAAGCAGTACAAACAAAGGAGGGGTTGGTGCTGTGTCCGTCCATGAACTCTCTGAATTTTACGGCGAGTACAAAAATCCTATTTTCTCTTCCGTTCATGGACGGACACAGCAGCATTGACCTTAGGGACATCCCCAAGCAGTGTCAAAAAATTTCGAGGGGTGGGAAAAAAATACAGCAAACCAAGCTTCACCCCAAACAAACAGAGGAACTTCAACCTTAAACTGCCGCCTGTAAAACCTTGCGGTCAAAGGAGGCATCCGAAGATGCGCTCACATCCACCTTGAAAATTTTTGAAAAGGTGTGGATTGACGACCAGGTCGCTGTACACACCTGTAAAACAGACGCTTGATGGCGGAAAGCCCAAGAGGCACCGATCGCCCTGGTCGAATGCGCCGTAACCTGAAAGGGAGGCGCCCGCCCCTTTAGGGCATAGGCCTGGAGCACGACCTGTCTGATCCACCTAGAAATGGTGGCCGACGAGACCGCCAGACCCTTCCTAGGACCACTCACCGACACGAACAGTGAGTCAGACTTCCGAAACGGAGCCGTAGCAGACAAGTACACCCGTAGGGCCCGAACCATGTCCAAGGAATGTAAAGTGGCCTCCTTCTGGGTTTTCGGCCGAGGACATAAGGATGGCAAGACAATGTCCTCATTAATGTGAAAAGCCGAAACCACCTTCGGAAGGAAAGGCGGCTGTGGCCGCAGCACCACCTTATCCTTGTGGATGACCAAGTAAGGAGCCTTGCAGGACAAGGCCGCCAGTTCAGATACTCGCCTGACCAAGGTAATTGCCACCAGAAAAACCACCTTCTGGGACAGAGTCAACAAAGGAATCTTCCGAATGTCCTCAAACGGAGCTTCTTGAAGCGCCGAAAGGACAAAATTCAAGTCCCATGGAGGCAGTGGAGGGTGCACAGGAGGGGCAACATGCCGAACCCCCTGCACAAACGTACGCACCAGGGAGTGCGCCGCCAAGGGTCGCTGAAAAAAGACAGCTAGAGCCGAAATCTGAGTCTTAACCGTACTTAAGGCGAGAGCCTGATCCACTCCACGCTGTAAGAACAGCAGAATCTGGGACATCACGTATGTACGGGGGTGCCATTTCATCTCTTCACACATAGCGATATAGGCCTTCCGCGTACGATGGTAAATCTTTTGTGAAGTAGACTTCCGTGCTCGTAACATGGTAGAGACCACCGAGCCCGACAGGCCTCGATCCTTCAGCACCTGGCTCTCAACAGCCACGCCGTTAAAGCCAGCAACTGTAAAGCAGGGTGAAAGATCGGACCCTGCGACAGAAGATCTTCTCTCAGGGGTAGACGCCAGGGGACGTCTGCCACCAGACGCACCAAGTCCGCGTACCAGGGATGGCGCGGCCAATCCGGAGCAATCAGGATTGTTGGTATCCCCTCGGCTTCCACTCTGCGTAGCAGGCGAGGAAGAAGCTTCAGGAGGGAAGGCGTAGATTAGGCGATAGTGACCCCATGGTGCCACCAACGCGTCCGCCCACGGATTCCTTGACCTGGCCACGAACCGCGACACCTTCCGATTGAGACGGGACGCCAGAAGGTCCACGTCTGAAATGCCCCATCTTTGGCACAGACACTGAAACACCTCCGAGTGTAGCGACCATTCTCCTTGGTCTAGCGTTTGGCGACTTAGGTAGTCGGCTTGCCAGTTCAGCACCCCCGGAATGTACACGACTGACAGAGCCGGAACGTAACTCACGGCCCACCGGAGGATGTGCGCGACTTCCGGCGCTGCAGCCAAGCTCCGCGTGCCCCCCTGATGATCGACGTATGCCACGGCCGTGGCGTTGTTGGACTGGATCCTGACCGGTCGGTCCTGTAGACCCAGCGACCATTTGGAGAGACGCAACTTGATCGCTTGGAGCTCCAGTACATTAATCGGTAGGCGGGACTCCTCCTGAGTCCAGCGCCCCTGGACTGACTGGACACCCCCCCAGCCGGAAAGGCTGGCATCCGTCGTGATCACTGTCCAATGGCACGGCAGAAAAGATTTTCCGGCCCGGAGATGTCAGCCACCACACTAGGGAGGACCTGACCAGGCGACTCACCCGAATCTGGATATCCAGAGATGAAGGAAGCTTGTCCCAATGTGACAGAATCTCTTTTTGCAATGCTCGAGTGTGAAATTGGGCATACGGCACTGCCTCGAAAGAGGCCACATCAGACCCAGCACTCTCATGCAAAAGCGAAGCGACGCCCATTTCTGGGTCGTCAGCCGCTGCACCGCAGACGGCAATGTCTGTAGTTTTTCCGTCGGGAGGAAAACTCTTGTCTCTGAGGAGTCCAGGACTAACCCCAGGTATTCCAGCCGCTGAGACGGTACCAGTACCGATTTTTGGGTATTCATTAGCCAGCTGAATTCTCGGAGGGTTTGACAGGTGATAGACACGTCCTCTTCTAATTCTGAGCTTGAAGAAGCTCTCAGAAGAAGGTCGTCCAGGTATCCCAAGATAGCGATCCCACGCTGCCTCAGCAGGGCCAGAATCGGAGCGAGCACCTTGGTGAAAACCCGTGGTGCCGAGGCCAGACCGAACAGGAGGGCCACAAATTGAAAGTGGTCCTCTCCGATCGCAAAACGCAGAAATCTCTGGTGTTTTGCGCTTATGGGGATATGCAGGTACACGTCCTTGATATCCAAGGATGCTAGGAAATCCCCCTGATGGAGCGCTGCTACGACTGAGCGAATCGACTACATTCTGAATTTTTGCACTTTGACAAAACAATTGAGGGCCTTGAGGTCCAGGATTGGCCGGACCCATTCCTTCTTGAGGAGTACAAACAGATTGGATCAAAACCCCTGAAACCGTTCCGTCGAGGGAACCGGTACAACCACCCCCCCTGACCAGCAGATCCTGGACAGCTCCTGACAGAGCCTTCCAGCGACCCGGAGGTTGGAGGGAAAAAATCAGTTTGGTGAGCAAGAGAAACTTTATCTTGTACCCTGAGAAAACTACTTCGCAAACCCAATGGTCGGAAAGAAGAGACCTCCACCGAGCCGCGGGCGGGGCAGACCTTCATGTAGAAGCAGGCTTGTCCGCAGGGTTGCGGTACCAGGGGCGATTTTACCCTTCAGCGGGCACTTTAGCTCCCTGAAAACGTTATCCTGCCGCACTTGGCGGGCGAAAAAAACGCTTGGGGGCAGTAAAGGAGGGTCCTTGCTTACGACGAGGCTCCTTTCCCTTCCCAGATTGTGGGAGCAGAGTGCTCTTACCACCTGTGGCATCCTTTATGATGTCATCCAGGGACGCCCCAAAAAGCCGTTCACCCTTAAAGGGCAAGTCCACCAAGGCCTTTTTTGAAGACCGCAGACCAACACTTCAGCCACACGAGGCGGTGTAGTACCACCGCGGAGGCCCTGGAGAGCAAGGGGAGCGTATCCAGGGCCGACTCACAGACAAACTTTAGTCCCTGTACCAACTGGTCGGCCGGGTCCACACAAAGCTCAGAAGCATTATGCGCTTCCAGTTCCTGCAGCAAGGACTTTGCCTGTTCGGTAAGTGTCTGCGACACCAGAGCCCCGGCCAAAACCACCGACCCCACTACTGTGAACATGGAGCTGGCCACAGCCTCAACTCTCCTATCTGCGGGATCCTTAAAAGCGGGAGCCCCTTCCACAGGTAACGTGGTAGCCTTGTTCAGCCTGGACACAGGGGGGTCCACTGACGGAGGAGAGACCCACTTTTTAAAAAATTCCTCCTCAAAAGGATAACGGACCGCAAAGTATTTTCGGAACAGCAAAAACTTTCTGCGGCCGATCCCATTACTTGTACAACAATTTGTCCAGATATGGAACACAAGGAAACACTTTGGGTTCCGCAAGCCACCCCGCACGCAAACAGGGACCGGCATGTCTGATGCCTCCGCCAAATCCTCAAGTTTCTGAGTATCCCGCACCGCAGTGATAAGAGTTCCAACAAATTCCTCATCATGCGCTGACCCTGAAGCAGGGTCATCCTCACTGTCCGTGTGGGCCAAGCCTGCATCATCTGACATAACGGAACCAGAGCCAGATGCAATAGCAGGGCCTGATTCCGGGTCAGACACATCCCCAGAAGCAGGCGCAGGAAGGGGGAGCTTTTTACCCCCCTTCTGGCCACTTGCCGCTTCAATTCTGGCAACGAACGCCTCAAGGACTGCCGCCATAGCATCCACCGAGGTCGCAGGAGCAGGGGCACTAAGGGTTAACTCTGGCATGGTTGGGGTAGAAGCCTCCGGTTCAGACTCCATGCTGACCCACCTATATATATGCCACCCTAATACTGCAAGGCAGGACCCACAGGCACCCTCCCGGCCGCAACAGAGAGCAGGGGACCCCCCAGGAGACTCACCACACGACCAGAGTACAGTGCTGCTGAAGAGCTGAGAGCGCTGTGCTGTCCCTCAGGAAGTATTCTGCGGGCTTTGGCGCCGTTATTTCAGGCACTAGAGGACAAAAACGTTTCCAAGATGGCCGCCGACATGCCGAAAAACAGCATGTGGGCTACAAGAAAATGGCCGCCGATACATAGAACCGTGACCCCGGTAAAATGGCAGACATACACGTGTTTTAAAGCCCCAGTAACACACAGCAGAAAACGTAATAAAAAAATAGCACCTCACAGCAGCACAGCCCCCCGGCAGTAACGGAGCCCCCCCACCCATAACGGGGAAAGAGGGAGAGGAAGGGAGAGAGGAAAGCAGGGCGATCAGTCGACCTCCCCAGGAATGCACCAGCCCAATCACCCTGCCAAGGCAAGGGGATACTACTTACCCGTCCTGCGACCACCGGCTGGAGGCATTCCAGACAGACCCAACGTCCGCAGGTAGATACGGCATGGCTGTCGGCCCGTCACACTGTGACAAAGCCATAGAGACCAGTCATATGTGTGCCCTGTAGCATATAGCTCACCGGCCACCCCTGGAGCAACGGGGCATGTCGTGGACGGCTTAGCTAAAGGCCGCCACACGCTCGATGGCCGAACATGGGGGAACTACAAGGATCAAGATCCAGCCTGTCACCCAGTCGGCAGTTGATTGTAGATCCCAGGATCCAAAAATACAGGAAAAATCCAAATAACGAAAAAAAAATCGTAAAAAAACTCCAGAGCACATGGGCTCCAGAAGGGCCATGTCTTCTCCCAACGTTAGGCAGAATAAAACTGAGGCTGCATGATGCAAGAGAGTGAGATGTACCCGGGGGACCCGCCCCCTGGGAGGTGCTGTACTGAGAGAAGTGTTTTAACTTGAAGTGCTGTTTTTTCTGCCTAGTCTCTCCTGAAGGGAAGGATATATAACCCTAAGGTCAATGCTGCTGTGTCCGTCCATGAACGGAAGAGAATAAATAAACATTCTGAAATTGATGGCAGCAACACATCTCAAACAAGTTTGGACAGGGCCATGTTTACCAGAGTGTAGCATCTCCTTTTCTTTTAACGCCACTCTGTAGATGTTCGGTTTTGGGAGAGGAATGTTGTCCTATTCTTGCTTGACATGATTCTAACTGCTCAACAGTCCTGGGACTTGTTTATCTTTTTTTTGTTCCAAGATGCAGCAAATATTTTCAATTACTGAAAGATCTGGACAGCAGCAGGCCAGTTGAATACCCAGACTTTTCTACTATGAAACCATGCTGTTGTCAGATGCAGTATGCCGACTAGCATTGTCCTGCTGACTTATACAAGGCCTTCCCTGAAAGACATATGAAAGTGAGCATATGCTGCTCTAAAACCTGAATGAAATATAGGTACCTCTCCTCTTTAGTCCAGAAGAAACACACAACACTCATGGTTGCACAAAAAAAAGTCAAATTTTGATTCAACTGACCACAGATCAGTTTTAGACGACCTTTGGCCCAGAGAAGACAGCGGTGTTTCTGGATCATATTCAGATACAGCTTTACCTTGCATTTTTGGATGAAGGGGCGAACTGTGCTTTTTTGGAAAAATTGCTGAGCCTGTGCAATGATTTTAATGCAGAACTGTCTGAGGGCATCCAATATTGCACTTTAGTCTTGTCCCTTGCACACAGATTTCACCAGACTCTCAAAATCTTTTGATATTATGTACTGTTGATATATTTAGTTTTTGCAACTTTACATTGGGAAACATTCTGAAATTGTTCGATCATTTTTAGATGCAGCTTTTTATAGATTATACTTGGTTGTTTCTGACCTGCCAATTAACCTAATTAGTTGCAAAATGATTTTCCAGCCCTTCCTTGTTCGTACCACTTACTTTGCCAGATTCTTGTTGCCCATACGCAACTTTTGAGATGTGTTGCTGCCATCAATTTCAAAATTAGCTTATTATTGGTAAAATGGTAAATGTTCTCAAATGTAAACATTTGATAGGTTTTCTATTGTGAATACAATATGGGTTTACGAGATCTGGAAATTATTGCATTCTGTTTTTATGTAGATTTTATGTATTTAGGAAAATCAGATGACAAGTAAATCTTTGTAGTAGATCACTCAAGTACATAGTCGGCCATCTTGTGAAGCAATGAAGCCTGATATTGTACCCAAGCTGAATGTCTAAATGGCTAGGACTATCTAAAAGCAACAACTATGAACACATTTCTGAGTCAATCAGTGGCCAAAGGATATGAAAAATATTAGCATATTACATTTCAAAGATGGATTCTAGGACAAAGAAGCACACACCTTTACAGCATCTTGGTCCAAGAGTTAAAGGTGTAATATATTACAGAATGAGGACATGGTCAAATTGTATTAAAGAAATGTACAGTGCCTTGCGAAAGTATTCGGCCCCCTTGAACTTTGCGACCTTTTGCCACATTTCAGGCTTCAAAGATATAAAACTAATTTTATTTTAAGAATCAACAAGTGGGACACAATTAATGAAGTGGAATGAAATTTATTGGATATTTCAAACTTTAACAAATAAAAAAACCTGAAAAATTGGGTGTGCAAAATTATTCAGCCCCCTTAAGTTAATACTTTGTAGCGCCACCTTTTGCTGCGATTACAGCTGTAAGTCGCTCGGGGTATGTCTATCAGTTTTGCACATCGAGAGACTGAAATTTTTGCCCATTCCTCCTTGAAAAACAGCTCAAGCTCAGTGAGGTTGGATGGAGAGCGTTTGTGAACAGCAGTTTTCAGTTCTTTCCACAGATTCTCGATTGGATTCAGGTCTGGACTTTGATGCTGCCACCACCATGTTTGAAAGTGGGGATGGTGTGTTCAGGGTGATAAGCTGTGTTGCTTTTACGCTAAAACATAAGGTTTTGCATTGTTGCCAAAAAGTTCGATTTTGGTTTCATCTGACCAGAGCACCTTCTTCCACATGTTTGGTGTGTCTCCCACGTGGCTTGTGGCAAACTTTAAACTACACTTTTTATGGATATCTTTAAGAAATGGCTTTCTTCTTGCCACTCTTCCATTAAGGCCAGATTTGTGCAGTATACGACTGATTGTTGTCCTATGGACAGTCTCCCATCTCAGCTGTAGATCTCTGCAGTTCATCCAGAGTGATCATGGGCCTCTTGGCTGCATCTCTGATCAGTCTTCTCCTTGTATGAGCTCAAAGTTTAGAGGGACGGCCAGGTCTTCGTAGATTTGCAGTGGTCTGATACGTCTTCCATTTCAATATTATCGCTTGCACAGTGCTCCTTGGGATGTTTAAAGCTTGGGAAATCTTTTTGTATCCAAATCCGGCTTTAAACTTCTCCACAACAGTATCTTGGACCTGCCTGGTGTGTTCCTTGTTCTTCATGATGCTCTATGCGCTTTAAACGGATCTCTGAGACTATCACAGTGCAGGTGCATTTATACGGAGAGTTGATTACACACAGGTGGATTCTATTTATCATCATTAGTCATTTAGGTCAACATTGGATCATTCAGAGATCCTCACTGAACTTCTAGAGAGAGTTTGCTGCACTGAAAGTAAAGGGGCTGAATAATTTTGCATGCCCAATTTTTCAGTTTATTTGTTAAAAATGTTTGAAATATCAAATAAATTTCGTTCCACTTCATGATTGTGTCCCACTTGTTGTTGATTCTTCAAACAAAGCTATAAAACTGTAATTTTTTTTTGAAGCCTGAAATGTGGCAAAAGGTCGCAAAGTTCAAGGGGGCCGAAAACTTTCGCAAGGCACTGTGTACTAGAGCAAAAATAGGATTTTTATACTCACCGTAAAATCCATTTCTCTGAGTTCATAGACAGACACAGCCTTCTTTGACATTAGGGTTATGCTTCTTCCTACCAGGAGAGTTTAGGCAGAATTTAACAGCACTTAAAGTGTTAAAACCTTTCCTTCGTGCCGCTCCTCCCAGGGGGGCGTGGCTCCCCCAGGCATAACCCACACCCTGCTCTAGGAGCCTCAGTCCGTAACAAGCAGTACAAACCAAGGAGGGTGGGTGCTGTGTCCGTCTATGAACTTAGAGAAATGGATTTTACGGTGAGTACAAAAATCCTATTTTCTCTTCCGTTCATAGACTGACACAGCCTTCTTTGACATTAGGGACGTCCCCAAGCAGTGTCAAAAAATTTGAGGGGTGGGAAAGTAACACAGCAAACCAGGTTACACCCCAAACAAAAACCGGAGTTGCTCAACGGAGAAACTCCAAACAAACTGCCGCCCGTAACACCTGCGGCTGAGGAAGGCATCAAAAGATGCACACACATCCACCTCGTAAAACTTTGAAACATCGTGGATTGACGACCAGGATGCTTCCCAACACCGCTGTAACACACAGGCATGATGCCGGAAGCCCAAGAGGCCCCGACCGCCCTGGTCGAATGCGCCACAACCCGAAAGGGTGGTGCACGCCCCTTCAGGGCATAGGCCTGAAGCACAATCCGTCGGAACCACCTAGGAACGGTGGCCGACGAGACTGCCAGGCCCTCTTGTAGGGCCAGCCACCGACACGAACAGTGAGCCCGACTTCCGGAATGGAACCGTACCATATAAGTACACAAGTCAAGGCCGCCAGATCAGACAGACACACGTCTGATCGAGGTAATTGCTACCAAAAATAAAATCACCTTTTGTGACAATAAACAAAAAAAACTCCCGAATGTCCTCAAAGGGAGCATCCCGAAGCACTGAAAGGACTAAAATCAAGTCCCATGGGGGTAATGGAGGGCGCACCGGAGGGGCCACCTGCCAGACCCCCGCTGACACAGCCGGGCCAGTATCAGGGCGAGCACCTTGGCGAAAACCCGCCGAATGGGAAGGACACCAATTAAAAATGGTCCCCCCCGACCGCAAAGCACAGAAACTCTGGTGCTTTGAGGATACGCGAACATGTAGGTACACGTTCATGACATCCAAGGATGCCAGAAAAAAATCCCCCTGATGAAGTGCCGCTATTACCAAGCGAATCGACACCACCTGAAAGTTTGCACTTTGACAAAACAAACGAGGGACTTGAGGCCCAGGATTGACCGGGCCCCATCCTCCGTGGGGACACAAACAGAATGGAGTAAAAACCCCTGAGACCGTTCCAACGAGGGAACTGGCACAATCACTCCCCTGACCAGAAGATCCTGGACAGCTCCTGACAGAGCCTCACCGCCGAACCCACCACCGTGAATAGGGAGCGGGCCACGCCCTCCACTCTCCTATCAGCGGGATCCTGAAATGCAGGAGCCCCTTCCACAGGCAATGTGGCGGCCCTGCTCAGTCTGGACATAGGGGGTCCACTGGCGGAGGAGAGACACACTTTTTTTTTTTCTAAAGTCCCCCTCAAGGGGGTAACTGGTTGCAAAGTTTTTTGACAAACTTTTTGCGGTGCATCCCATTCCTTGCATAACATATTGTCCAAATAAGGAACACAAGGAAACACTTCAGCGGTGCGTGGCGGTCTGCGGAATCCAAAAAGGTACCGACACGGTGGTGTCTCCGCCACAACCTCAATTTTTAGAGTCTCACGCACCGCAGAAACAAGAGCTCCAACAAAATCTTGCCAGCAACTGACACTGCAGCATAGACATCCTCACTATCCATGTGGGTCAAGCCCGCAGCCTCTGACATACCAGAACCAGATTCCATGTCAGAGACATCCCCAGAAGCAGGCTCAGGGAGGGGGCGCTTTTTAACCCCCCATCCGGGCACTAGCTGCTTCAAACCTGGCAAGAAACCCAGGACAGCCAACATAACAGATGTGGCAGGGGCGTTAACTCAGGCCTAGTGGAGAGGGAGACCTGGCTCTGAGTCACCCACCCTGCAAGGCAGGACAAAAAATCCCCACTGGTCACCTCCTTGCAGCTAATGAAGAGCATGGGGGCCCCTGCTGCTCACCACCCCACCCAGCTGCAGAGAATTGAAAACCTGAGGTGTGCTCTGATGTGCTGGCTGTGATGTGTCTGTCACCTCAGGGAAGAATCATCACAAGAGACCAGAGGCTGTGCTGTGTCTGTCACCTCAGGGAAGAAACGCAGCGTTTCACAGCACTAAAACTGTCCCACAGACCAGAGGCTGTGCTGTATCTGTCACCTCAGGGAAGAATCCAAGATGGCCGCCGTCTGAGGTAAAAATCACCTCATATAACACAGCAGCACCCCCCAGAGTAACAACACAGTCCCCCAACAACACACGGGCCCCGGTGGTAATAAAAAAAAACCAGGAGGCCCCCCTTCACAGCCACTACCCAGTCAGGGGAAGGAGGGAGAGGAAGGGGAGAGAGGAAAGCAGGGCGGACCCTCAGTCGACCTCCCCAGGGAAACATTCCAGCCAGACCACTTACCTGAGTAAGGGGCCACTACTTACCCATCCTGCGACTACCCGGCTGGAGGTATCCCAGACAGAACCAACGTCCGTAAACGGCATGGCTGTCGGCCAGACACACTGACACAGCCATAGAGACCGGTCATATGTGAGCCCTAGAACCGAAGTTCCCCGGCTGCCCCTGGAGCAACGGGGCCTGTCGTGGACGTCCCAAAGCTGAGCTAAGGACCGGCACACGCTCGATGGCCGAACATGGGGGGACTACAAGAGTCGAGGACTCAGCCTGTCACCCAGTCGGCTGTTGATAGAAGAATCGCAGGATTCAAAAATGCAGGAACAAAAAAATAAAAGCGAGAAAAATCGCCAGAAAAAAACAGGAACTCCAGAGAGGGCCTGACTCTCCTGTAGTTAGGCAGAAAAAGACTGAGGCTCCTAGAGCAGGGTGGGGGTTATGCCTGGGGGAGCCACGCCCCCTGGGAGGAGCGGCACGAAGGAAAGGTTTTAACACTTTAAGTGCTGTTAAATTCTGCCTAAACTCTCCTGGTAGGAAGAAGCATAACCCTAATGTCAAAGAAGACTGTGTCCGTCTATGAACGGAAGAGAAATACCAATGCCAGACTATTTAAAGAAGCCTCTAGAGCAGTGGTTCTCAACCTTTCTAGTGTCGTGACCCCTTGATAAAATTTCCCAAGTTGTGGGGACCCCCAACAGTAAAATTATTTTCGTAGCGTGGGTTAAAAGCACCCAAGGCAAGACAAGTAATTTGTGCCCCTAACCCACGGACATTTAGCGCTCCCCGAGTGCCTTCCACTCGTACAATATTAAAACCCCTTATAGTACATTTTAGGATGTACCACTCTTTCTTTTGGTTCTCCTTTCATCTCTCTCTATCCTAATTCCTTGTTTTTTTCCCCCATCCCTCTCTCTAACCGTCTTCATTGCTCTCTCTTCCTTTCTCTCCATTTTTCTTTGTTCCTCCCCCTTTTATCATCTCCCTTCCTGGGAGAACAGTGCAGGCTTCAGGAACAGCCCAGGATTTGGTGACCCCTGGCAAATCATCATTTGACCCCCGAGGGGGTCCCGACCCCCAGGTTGAGAACCACTGCTCTAGAGAGACCAAGGACTATACACTGCATTGCTAAAGCCTTTCTGTATGTTTTCTTCATATGAAACAAGCTTACGAATAATTGAACATTAAACAGAGTTACAACGGCTTCAAGTTTATGTGGCACGATTCTGTAAGATGTATTAAAAAGCTAAATAGCAAACATTGAAAAGCAAAGAAATTATGCATTACCTGTACTAACTGTTCTGTGTGCTGGTGCAACTCTTCGAGTATAGGCAGCGTTTGCTCAGGAAGGCAGTGCTCAAGAATCCTCTGAATCACCCTGCAACCATACGGATGCGTGGAGAGCGCAAACACCTGCAAAAACCATGATTATTTTAAAATATACTAGTGTAAGGAAAACATGTATATTTTTAATAACAGTTACAAAATTCTTTGTTTATACCATGGTCCTGCCATGTAAAACTGACCTGACTCTTGAAGGCATCAATGATAAACTGCAGAGACTGTGGCTGGACACATTCTATGCACTTCTGTACAACATGATTTCCATTTTGGTCCTTAACACATTTCAAAACGTGCCCATCCAGTTCTCGGACCATATCATTCTAGAAGAGAAAAGGGATGCAGTCAAATACTCACAGTATGAAAAACTGTTTACACAAGAAAAACTTAACTTTAAGTGATTGTAAAGGCAGGTTTCTTAATGCATTCTATGCAGCAGCCCCCCTCATACTTACCTGAGGTCCCTCTAGATCCAGCGATGTTGCACAAGTCACTCGGCTGACCGGGACTCCCTCCTCATTGGCTGAGACAGCAGCCCAGCACTATAGGCTACCGCTGTTGTCAAAGTCAATCAGCCAATGAGAAAAAACAAATTGACACAGGGAGGAGCTGCAGATCGGGGTGCCCCCATAGCAAGCTACTTGCTGTGGGGGCACTCAACAGGAGGGAGCACCAAAGAGGGACCCGAGAAGAGAAGGATCTGGGCTGCTCTGTGCAAAACCACTGCACAGAGCAGGTAAGTATAACATGTTTGTATTTTTTTTTTTAAGTTAAAAACATGAGACTTTACAATCACTTTAAAAATAAACCTGTCTTCAGTCATAACCTATTTGTAGCCATACACAGCAATGTTCATAGTCACAAAGCCTTTCGTTTGCCAGAGAAGCCCATAGTGCCTTCGCACACAGTCAGCATTCTCGATTGTTCTTTAAAGCGGTGGTTCACCCATAAAAACGACTTCCCCCTATTACACTGCCCCCCCGCATTACAATACGAATATGCCATTCATTTTTTTTTGGCTGCTGTACATACCTGGGTACAGCTATTCACCCGTGTCCTCCGGGTTGCGAGTCCCGCGGGAGTGGGCGTTCCTACCATGGCGGTGATTGACGTTTTGACTAAAAAACGAGCTCCCCCCGTCGAGTAAGCAGCGCCACGATTGGCGGAAGGAGCCGAACGGCGAGTCGGCGCTATACTGCGCATCGCAGTTCGGCTCCTTTCGCCAGTCGTGACGCGGCTTACGCGACGGGGGGGAGCTCATTTTTTAGTCAAAACGTCAATCACCGCCATGGTAGGAACGCCCACTCCCGCGGGACTCGCAACCCGGAGGACACGGGTGAATAGCTGTACCCAGGTATGTACAGCAGCCAAAAAAAAATGAATGGCATATTCGTATTGTAATGCGGGGGGGCAGTGTAATAGGGGGAAGTTGTTTTTATGGGTGAACCACCGCTTTAACTGGCTGGTGTTGCTGGGTAGAGCAGAAGTGTCCCCTTCTAGTTGTTGACCCGTAAGTGACGTCACGTTCAGGTTCTTGTTTACAGTTTTCCCCAGCCGGCAAAGAATGTAACGCAGAGCGATGTGGAGCACATAGGAGACATGCAGCGTCTTTTAGACTCTGGATGTTTCATTAAAGAACCTTTCACCAAAAAAAATAAAAATGATTGCAATACACCTTACATATCACGCCGGAATGAGAGCAATAATTCTAGCACCAGATCTCCTTTGTAACACTAAACTGATAAACTATAGGTCTTTAAAGCATCGCCAATGGAAAATTTAGGGTATCGATATTTTCATTTACTTCGGCCCTGGAAGGATCTAGGGGAAGCACGTGGGAAGCCATACAGACCTGGGCCCACTAGCCCTCATAGGTCTTGAAAAGTTACAGGTATTGTTTGAAGTAGTTCATCATTGGTTCATGTATCTAATCCTTCTTTTCTTTCCTTTTGGTCTTCCTCTCTCCCCCCCCCCCCCTATAGGTCTTCCTCTCTCCCCCCCCCCCCCCCCCCCCCTATAGCTGTCGTCAGGCCTTGCAGATGCATCACAGACTCTGTCCGGAAATCCTCCCGTGGGGTGTCCGCCCCAGACACCTACCCCAGGAACGCAGGATCAGAGGGTTACCTTCTGCGTGGTATACGCTCCGAACACCCATCAACTTGGGTTCCTATCCAAAGTCTACGCCCGCCTTCATCGCTCGGATCACGGGATATTAGTGCTTGGGGGGGACTTTAACTTGACCCAATCTGCTGCGTCGGAACACCACGTGTTAAACCCCAGGGCTGTTTCTGCCCGAGTCCTCAGGGACTCGAGGCAGTTCCGCCAGCTATCGTGACGCTACGCTCTCTTTGATGCCTGGCGAGTCCCCCCACCGCACTCACTCCCAAATAGATCATTTTTTTGTTAACAACACAGCCCTTAGACTGACCAGTAAAGCCCAGATCCTCCCGCTATCCTGGTCAGATCATGTCCCTATAGCACTGGGTACCCCCACCCGCAGGCCGTGTACTTGGCGGCTGAATACATTTCTCCTACAGCACTCCCCCTTGCAGTCCGAATTAGAGTACTAACTAAAGTACTATTTTGCGGAAAATGATACACCAGACACGATGCCTCTCACATTATGGGAAGCCCATAAAGCAGTGTTACAGGGAAAATGTTTAGCCCTGTCGGCCGCCATGCAGAAAGACACACAAGCCCTCAAAGTGCGGACAGAAGGAGAGCGCAAAGTGTTGGAGCGCCGCTTGCAGAGCTCACCCACCCTGGCGCTCCTTAAAAAGATTACATCCCTGCGTGCGACCCTGAGTGACATAGCAATAGACAGGGTGGACAAAGCCTTAGTTGGTCTACGGCAGTTTTATGACAAGGGAAACAAGGCCCACTCCCTCCTGGCTCCGAAGCTGTGAGACAGCACTCCAGTCTCAACGCCTCACCAAATCAAAACCAGCTCTGGGACCATGATCACACACCCAAGAGATAGCCCACTCGTTCGCGGAGTTCTACACGCACCTCTATAATAACCCTGACATTCCGAGCGGCCCCCTCCCTCTTGATATCGCCCAACGTATAAGTCAATACCTCGAGCAAAGTGGGGTATCCCGACTACGGCCGGAGGACTTGATCCCCCTTAACAGAAGAGGAACTAGAGTTCACTATTAAATCCCTGCCGTCTAGCAAGGCCCCGGGACTGGATGGCTTCCCTTATGAATACTATAAGGCATTTCACCCTATACTGCTCCCCTATATGTGCAAACTGTTTAACGCATTTCTCCACAATACCCCCGCCCCTGTAGATATGCAACGTTTATTCATCACGGTGATACCCAAGCCAGACAAAGACCCGTCCCTTTGTGCCAATTATAGACCTATAGCCCTCCTCTGTCCGCCTGAATACGGTCCTCCCCTCCCTTATCCATAAAGATCAGGTGGGCTTTGTCCCACTCCGCCAAGCGGGGGACAACACCAGGAAAATAGTTGACCAGGTGGAGGTGGCGAACAGGGAGGACTTGCAGTCCTTTCTACTTAGCCTGGACGCAGACCCTTTATGCAAGCGATTCGACACCTATACGCAAACTCCTCTTCCCAGGTTAAAACACCCTTCGCTCTCTCGTCCTCGTTCCCGGTGACTAATGGCACCAGGCAAAGATGTCCGTTGTCTCCCCTGCTATTTGCACTGTGTGTAGAACCCCTGGCAGCCACGATTCGAGGAAACGCGAGCATCAAGGGCATGATGGTTAGAGATCGGGAGTTTAAGATATCACTATTTGCGGACAATGTAATTTTATCCCTGACCCAGCCTAGAACGTCCCTCCCGAATTTACATGCAGAACTCGATCGATATGGCGTCAAAAATTAATGCATCCAAGTCAGAAGCGCTCCCGCTTAACATGCCGGCGAGCGAGGTGGCCCACTTGCAGACGTGCTTCCCATATACTTGGAAAACTACGGCCCTGAAGTACCTGGGTATACACATTACACCCAGATTTGGCACACTGTACCAGGAAAACTCTCCCCCCCCTTTTCCGATCTATTAGAGCCCTACTCCTACAGTGGAAAAAACATCATGTATCCCTCCTAGGGAGGGTGGCGTCTGAAAATGACTGTCCTTCCGAAGGTCCTATACCTATTCCAGACACTGCCCATCCCAGTCCCATACGCCCACCTGAGGAATTACAAGCGTCATAGGATACCATGATAGGTCCGAACGGCGCCCCGATCGGATGGAGGTCTGGCCTTTCTTGACCTTATTAGGTATTATCAAGCGGCCCAGCTTCGGGCCATAGCGTCTTGGTTTACACTACGTTCATATAATAAATGGACGGAAATTGAGAAACTATGGTTAGCCCCGATCCATCCCAACAATCTATTGTGTAGTGCAAACGCGGAGGTAGACCCCGAACGCATGCTTGGCCCGGTGTCGATGCTACGGCGGCTGTGGAGCAAGCTGCTACCAAATCATGAACTGACCTCTGACAGTTCGCTCCAGACCTCCTTTGCCTGTAACCCTAAGGTCCCAGACAGACTCACACATCGAATGTCCTTCCCCTGGACATCGCGGAATCTCTTTCATTTTGGTAACCTGGTGGATCCCCTGACCCGTAGACGGCGCCCCTTTGCCGAATTACAGACACAATATGACCTCACGAGCCGGGAATTTTACGGGTATCTCCAGATATGCCACCTTGCCTTAACGCAGTGTTTCTCAATTCCAGTCCTCAGGCCCCCCCAACAGGTCAGGTTTTCAGGATTTCCATTATTTTGCACAGGCGATTTGATCAGTTTCACTGCCTTAGTAATCACCACAGCCTTTTCATCTGAGGGAAATCCTGAAAACCTGACCTGTTGGGGGGGCCTGAGGACTGGAATTGAGAAACACTGCCTTAACGATAGCACTCAGACTCCATTCGAAAGCATGATCCTGGCGGGCTCAGCCAGAAGGAGACTGATTTCAGGGATATACGCTATACTGCAATGTGTTTGGCCCATGGAGGTAAAGGGCAAACATGCATACATGATTAAATGGGAAAAGGCTCTTGGCGAGGAGATCCCCCTGGAACAATGGCGTGGGATTTGGACACAGGCTGCGAAAAGCTCGATCTGCGCGCTTTATAAAGAAAATGCCTATAAAATCTTGTGCTTCTGGTACATGACTCCGGACGTCCTCCACGCCATCTATCCCTCTAGCTCGGAACCGCTGTTGATGTTGCCTTGGGGCTAGGGGTACCCTCCTCCACATTTATTGGAGCTGCCCGCTGATAGTCTCTTTCTGGGACTCGGTCCAGCAATTGCTGGAGCGACTCCTGGACAGAGAGATTCCCTCATCCCCAAAATATTTCCTCCTGGGTCTTTCACCACTAAAGCTCCCGTCCCCGTATAAGAAACTGGCCAGCCACATCATTAAGGCAGCGAGATGTTTAGTGGCGTTACATTGGAAGCGCCGCTCTCCCCCTCCCCATGAGGCCCTATACGCCCGGATCAAGGACGTGGAAACTATGGAGAAAATGACCGCCAGATTGCGGGACTGGATGGAGGCACATGACACTGTCTGGGAGCGCCAGGAGGACCCGCCTTGAGACGGTACGTGGCCCAACGTGATGACAATCTCTCCCTACTCTTCCCCCCTCCCTAAATTTGGAGTCCGCTAAGGACTCCGACTGACATACTATACAGCCAGTTAGGCTTCTTGATCACTCTAGCCACAACACACAGGCAGTCCTTATAGACGAGGGCAAGTTTGCACCCCGCCACACTGGCGCTATCGGAATCGATAGACAAGCTGATATAGCAGACTACAGTAAGCAAAAGGTATTGAGCACTCTCTGTTTTAATGTTACTGTGCCTTCTTTTTTATGTTGTCTTTATCTGCATCCTTTTTTTGGAGAACTGTAAGTTATGTATGTACAAACTTGATCAATAAAATTGTTATTGGAAAAAAAAAAAATGCACTGATCAATAAAAATTAAACTGGCATGGAAGGGGTTAACAATAGGGGGGCCATCAAGGGGTTAAGTGCGTTCCCTGGGTAAGTTCTAACTATAGGGGGGATGGGCTCACTGGGACATGACAGAGATCACTGTTCCCGATATCTGGGAACAGAAGATCCCTGACATGTCATTAGGCAGAACGGGGAATATCCTTGCATACATTTTTTTTTAACAAGGTTGTGAAAGATCCTCAAATAAATAGTCTAGATAAGGGTTCATGCACATGAACGCAAATATAGCCATATAGTTGTACAGCACAAAATATGCCTGTATTCATAGTGCTCCAAAGTCCCAGCTGTGGTGTATTTCTGGCAATATTCGTTTTTACAAATACACTGTGCTCCTGTAATCTTATGTAAGCTCACGAATGTATTTTCCAGAAGAAAAAAAAGAAAGAGTGGGGCAATTGGGAAATGATGTCCATGAGCATGCATCCGGGAGCACTGGTGTTCACACGAGATTACAGGAACATATATTAAAATAATTTCCACCGATAAATACTACAGAGTGCAACTTATGAAATACCACTCCGAGTAAAAGCAAAAACAGCTATGCAAGGTTGACTTACGATGACCTGCTGGTCAGGTGGGATGAACTCGAGCGCTTTTTGAATTACTCGACATCCATACATCTGCAAAGCCAGGGAAAGAACATGTCCGCGAATTCTTTCTGCAAGTGCCAACTTCTGTTCTAGACTTCCAAACTGCAAAAGAAAACGGATGAAATGCCTAGTTTACTTGTGTTGATCAACATCCTAGATCCCTGGTGCTTAAACTATAGCCCCAGAGGCCCCCTAGCATTTATTATTGTGTGGCCCCTGGACCCCAGCAATTTGTATACAAGCAGTGATCTATACTAGGCCAATATGATATGTCCTCAGTAGCTCACTGTCTTCTGCAGCTTGTTCCCAGTCTGCAACCAAACTTGTAGCATGTCCAGAGTCTCTTGTCCATCTGTTCCTCTAGTGTAGTACATCCAGTCTGATAGTCCTGACTTGTATTACATATAGTTAGCCCTTTGTGTATGCCAGGGTCCACAGATGAGGTACCTATATTTTGTACGTTGGCAACCACTAGCCTAGGTAGTGATATTTAAATAAAATATGCAATAGTAGGCTCACTCCTCAAAATCTAGAGCCTTCAACCAGATTTAAGGGTGTCTGTGCACCCTGTAAACAATTAAACTGGACCTTCCATGTTTTTCCACCAGGCTCCACCTTCTAAACATTAGCTGCAAAAAAAAGGGGCACAGGGGACATCACAATGCTTCACTGCTGCCTTCCTGGATAGCGGAGCATTTTGACATCCTACATGCATGCCCTTCAGCCCAATATAATAGTGCATTTTTGAAGGATTTTGAATGTCTAGGAAGCAGTGCAGTCACCCACGCCTCCTGAAAATGCTGGAAGATATTTTTTAAAACCTCAAGTTAAAGTTAGATTTGTTTGCAGGTAATTTTGTTTTGGTGGTGGGAGGCTGGCAGTAAAGCAGAACTTCTATTTGCATGGAAGGTCCATCTGCTTTAATGACAGAAATATGAATGATCATAAGAATATTAGATTTAAAAATGAATATTTTGTTAGTAAGTGAAGTCTGATTAGATAAATGCTAAGAAAAGAAAAAGCTATGGATTGCGCTACCCTGGTGGTTGACCTGCATCCACCTAAATCCTGTGCAATAATTACAATTATTAACCCCTATATACATCACCCATAAATGACAATCCACCAAACATATATGTGTATATAAATGTGTACCAGGTGCTCATATATACAAATATTCTTCTCAGAAGGATGTGAAAACACACACATATGCGTACCATACACGTATTAAATACTAAGAAAGAGCGTGCGTTCCCCTATATCAGGTTCACAAAAAAATTCTTATCACAAAGAATTAGTGACCAAAAAATATATATAAAAAAAAATATATATTATAAAAAAATATTAGAAATTAAATAGAGGATTTCTAAATGGATCCTCTTCCCTTTAACCACTTAAGACCTGGACCAAAATGCAGGTAAAAGACCAGGCCCCTTTTTTCGTCGTTTTAACTGACAATTGCGCGGTCGTGCGACGTGGCTCCCAAACAAAATTGGCGTCCTTTTTTCCCCACAAATAGAGCTTTATTTTGGTGGTATTTGATCACCTCTGTGGTTTTTATTTTTTGCGCTATAAACAAAAATAGAGCGACAATTTTGAAGTAAATGCAAACATTTTTACTTTTTGCTATAATAAATATCCCCCAAAAATATATAAAAAAAAAAAATTTCAGTTTAGGCCGATAATTATTCTTCTACCCATTTTTGGTAATACAAAAAAAAAAAAAAATCGCAATAAGCGTTTATCGGTTGGTTTGCGCAAAATGTATAGCGTTCACAAAATAGGGGATAGTGTTATTGCATTTTTTTTTTTTTTTACTACTAATGGCGGCGATGAGCGATTTTTTTCGTGACTGACATTATGGCGGACAATTTTGACACATTTTTGGGACCATTGTAATTTTCACAGCAAAAAATGCATTTAAAATGCATTGTTTATTGTGAAAATGACAATTGTAGTTTGGGAGTTAACCACAGGGGGCGCTGATGGGGTTATGTGTGACCTGAAGTGTGTTTACAACTGTAGGGGGGTGTGGCTGTAGGTGTGATGTCATCGATTGTGTCCCCCTATAAAAAGGGATGACACGATTGATGCTGGCTCTCCCCGTTCTTCAGCTCCGGGGACCGATCGTGGGACTCCAGCGGCGATCGGGTCCGCGAGTCCCGCGGTCACGGAGCTTCGGACCGGGTCGCGGGAGCGCGCCCGCGACTGGGTACTAGTGCAGGACGTACCTGTACGTGCCCAACCCTGCCATTCTGCCGACGTATATGTGCAGGAGGCGGTCCTTAAGTGGTTAAAGTCCCAATGTGATAACCAAGTGCTCTTAGGCAATCAATACTCCTCTTGTGGAGTGTTACAACACAACGTGATTTCACCACTTCCGTGATAGTCCCATCACCGTTAAGAATGGCCACTCACCAGATCACATTCAATAAATGCCTTTGGTTCATTCCCAGGATAACCACTCCTATTTTGCGTCTCCACAACTGTCAGGTGTCTTGGGTATATTAATGTGGTCTCTTTTTTTCTACAAAAGCTCACAGAAAAAGAGTGCCCCTCATAGTGTAGTAGGTAAAATAATTTATTATTTAAAAAACAAAGCATATATTGCACTCACATTTCGTTGTGAGTGCAATTTCGGAATGAACCAAATGCATTTATTGAATGTGGTCTGGTGAGTGGCCATTCTTAACGGTGATGGGACTAATCACAGAAGTGGTGAAATCACGTTGTGTTTTAACACTCCGCAGGAGGAGTATTGATTGCCTAAGAGCACTTGGTTATCACATTGGGACTTTAAAGGGAAGAGGATCAATTTAGAAATCCTCTATTTAATCTCTAATATATATATATATATATATATACAGTATATATATATATATATATATATATATATATATATATATATATATATATATATATATATATATATATTAGGGCTGCGCATCTTCACCGGTCTCACGATTCGATGCGATTACGATTATCAAGTCCACGATTCGATTCGGCGATGCATCACGATTGCAGCGCAAGTGCGCATGGCTCTCCCCCCAAAATACTAAAGGAGATGATCAGAGACTGCAGACATGCTACAGGAGATGATCAGAGACTGCAGACATAGTACAGGAGATGATCAGAGACTGCAGACATAGTACAGGAGATGATCAGAGACTGCAGACATAGTACAGGGAGATGATCAGAAACTGCAGACATAGTACAGGGAGATGATCAGAGACTGCAGACATAGTACAGGGAGATGATCAGAGACTGCAGACATAGTACAGGAGATGATCAGAGACTGCAGACATAGTACAGGAGATGATCAGAGACTGCAGACATAGTACAGGAGATGATCAGAGACTGCAGACATAGTACAGGAGATGATCAGAGACTGCAGACATAGTACAGGAGATGATCAGAGACTGCGGACATAGTACAGGAGATGATCAGAGACTGCAGACATAGTACAGGGAGATGATCAGAGACTGCAGACATAGTACAGGGAGATGATCAGAGACTGCAGACATAGTACAGTAGATGATCAGAGACTGCAGACATAGTACAGGAGATGATCAGATATCTCCTCCATACAGCCCAGTCCCTGCAGTGACAATGACTTATCACAGGTGACACATCAGATTCCACTACATGCCCGTACCCCCCCTGTGTCCCCGGATAACAGCACCCCCTCCTCCTCTGTACTTACATGCTGTTATGCGCACAGAGGATGATTGGAGGGAACAATGAGGAAAATACATGATTTTGCCTGTGCATTTTCAGTGTGTTTTTATGTGCCGACATTGTCATCAATACGCCCTTTAAAAATGCACAGATGAATGAACCCTCAATAAAAACATCAGTACAGCGAGGACTACCGTGTTATTTATTTTCTATTACAATTGACACATTTCCAAGTCCTCGATGATATTTTTTATTGAGGGTTCATTGTCATCTGTTAATTTTTAAAGGGTGTAAATAGGGTGAAACTCCCCTTTAAAAAGTGCACAGAAATACACACATGGCTGCTGGGGGGGGGGGGGGGGGCAGGACTCAGGGATTAGATTCCACAATTGACAGCCCTGTGAGTTTCACTGCACTGCACTGTCTGCTGAAATTTCTCTGACTCTTTGCACATTCCAGCACACTAGGAGTTAACACAGTGGAATGTGCAAAGCAAAGAAATGTCAGCACAGGCAGCCAGAGCACGTGTAAGAGTCAGACTGCTGATAAAATACCTGTGATAATAAATGCTGTTATAGCCACTGCTGTAATGTGCTTTTTAAAACATATGCAGAATCATACCTCATGTCTCTGTGTGTATAGAACTGTATTCTATTCCCCTCATGTGACTCCATGCTCGGACCTGCCTCTCTCTCCTGATGTCCGTTCTCAGCCCCGCCCATCGTCTATAGCTAAAGTAACAGATCACAAGAGAGGCGGGCGGGACTGACATCAGAAGAGACTTTGAGACGAGGGATGTGAGAGGACAGAGGAAGAGAGAGGCGGGCCGGACCATGGAGTCACATGATCGCATGTACAGTTACTACACACGGAGCTATGAGGTATGAATCTGCATAAATTTAAAAAAAGCACACACAGCGATTGCCAATTAATGGATTACAACGCGCATTTATTAAAAAAAAACATTTTAAAAGACCTGCTCGGAGCGATCTCCTGGGAGGGGCGGGGCAAGTCGGGATGACGTCACCCGACATCGATTATTGGGGTCACATGCATCGATGCCAAATCGGGGGGCCCCGAATCGCGATGCATCGATTATATTCAACACCCCTAATATATATATATATATATATATATATATATATATATATATATATATAGTGTGTATGTATGTATGTATGTATGTATATATGTATATATATATATATATATATATATATATATATATATATATATATATATATATATATATATATATATATATATTTTTGTCACTAAAAAAGTTGTTTGTCTTTGTGATAAGAATTTTTTTGTGAACCTGATATAGGGAAACGCATGCTCTTTCTTACGCGCACTATTAAATATGTGTATGGTACGCATATGTGTGTGTTTTCACATCCTGAGAAGAATATTTGTATATATGAGCACCTGGTACACATTTATATACACATATATGTTTGGTGGATTGTCATTTATGGGTGATATATATAGGGGTTAATAATTGTAATTATTGCACAGGATTTAGGTGGATGCAGGTCAACCACCGGGGTAGCACAATCTATATACTATACCAATTTAATTTTGGGCGAGACACCATAGAGTGACTTGCATTTTTTTGGATTGCAGCAAACCAACCAATACAGAACAAATTTTGTCTTTCCATTTGCGCCAGCAACACCCGTCCCATAGAAAAGAAAAGCTACCTCAAAAAACTTCTGTATGACGTAGTTTCCAAATACATCCACCATCAACTGATAAGCAGCTTGTAGGATCTCATTAAATACCAACTGTCTCTCCGCTGGAGTTGCACGCTCCAACTTCAGCTGGATGAACCTGTTGAACAAAAGCACAAAAAAAAAAAAAAAAGGATTTAAACATAAGCAAATATTAGTAGAACCAAAATTAAATGAAGGGCTACCTATACCCCCACTCCCCCCAAGCTCTTGATATAGAGAAAAGGTTGGATCCTCTTGTCATATTGGCAACTCAATTTCACCCCCACTATGTCGCAATGATAAATATGCTGAACTTGAACTATGAAGAAAGTATACCTTTCCAAAATCCATTGAATTCCCTAGTTTACAGCCATTTTCACTGATAGAAGAGAAAGAAAACTCTTATCTGTTGCATTTTTGGTCTTTTTACCAGTATTTGTGTGGTTTTTTGAGGGACACTGCTTGATAGTGAAAAACCTAGGGTTTCACTTGAAAGAAAAATGGACACTAGGCACCCAGAAACTTAAAAGACCAGTCTCTTTGCGAATTTAAATGCGTCCCACCCATTTCACTTTGTGTCCGTAGAAGAATGGATGTTTCCGTTTCTTCTGCTACATTTTTTCCTTAAATTACAAGTTTCTACTAACAGCAGCAACCAGTAGATTTAGGCCAGATATTAAAAATCATGAAAGCCTCTCCAGTTAGTGAATGAGTGCAGGTACTGGTGTTCTCTCAACGGACCATGCAGCTAGCAGCGACTACCAGTTTGTTTTACAAATAATGAGGGACTCAGATTTTCTCGTCAAGGCAGTATATTTGGTAGGGATGCACAGATAACACTTTAACACAGAGTACGAGTACTGATACTCTTTCTAGGGGATAGGTATCCGTGAGTACTTGCAAAAAAGTATGTAGGGTGGGTGGTTTGGGAGTTGGGTGAGAGCAGGGTGGGAGGGGGTATAGAGGGATAAGTGGGAGAAAGGGAGTTGTGGGGTGGGAGAGTTGGGATGGAAAAGGCAGTGATTTCTAGAGATCCCCAGTCTTGCAACAGGTCATTTTAATGCATTAAGGCCACTGAAGGGAAAAATAAATTGTATATATATATATATATATATATATATATATATATATATAAAAATAATTTTATTTTAAATGCACAGTAAATGAAGGTACAATACCTAGATCCATGCTGGTCCTGAGAAAACTCAATAATATGACCAGCAATTTCTCGCAACTGAAGGTTAGGATAACGATTATTCCTAAAGTCTTCAAGCAATCTGCTCCGACCTGAGGGCATCACATCAGACATACCATAGCGAAGTCGGGAAGATGGAAAAAGCGTGCTGCTTGGGCTAAATAAACTTGATGCACTACTCGCACTGCGGTACTTAGCCTCTGCCCCGGGTGCAGCAGATATGTATCGGCCACTGCCATTTGTCAATCCTCCTGCAAATAAGAAATCTTGTTATAGCTTCTTTATTTTTTGTTGATAAAATAAAACAAACACTATAATAAACAGAAATAGTACCTTGTCGTCTGCAGCATTTAAAGCAGAACTACACTGCATCTGAGCACCACAAACCAAAAAAGCTATTTAATTAATTGTTAATATTCAAAGCAAACTCACCTATCCATGTCTCCGTGCTTTATTTTGTTGAGATCACTTTGAAAAACACCCCCTAGCATTTCCTGCTGTGGCCATCTTGAATAAGGGCAAATGATTCATGTAGCATTTACTTCCTGGAATCCACCTGCCCTTAGCTCAGGCATGCAGGCAGGAGGGTATGCTTAGCTGAGAAAACCCCTCCTCCCCATCCTGATGACTGCTGGGATGTATGACATCATTTGCCTAGGCCTAGAAACCAGGAAGTAACTGAAGAAATGTAAAAAAGAAGTTTAACACAAATAAATATGATACACTTTCCCATCTACTTACTAATGCTAGCGGCATAAGGATTAAAATAGTCAGCGTTGAGTGAGAGATGAAGTTCTGCTCTAATAATGTAGAACAAATAGGTGCAGAAACCAACTACCCTCATCCAAGAAATGTCAGCACTTTAAGTAGATGATCTAGCTAAAGAAAACTGACTTTAAACAGCTCATCACACAGTACTTTTTTTGCCACAATGAAAAAAATTACTGCATGCTGTACCTTTGCTTACATCCTCAAAGAGCACCCCAGACGACCTTTCAAAGCACCTATGTGTATTCTGATAAATTGAAAACCAGTATACAGGCATGTCTTCTTGGAAAGGAGGCAAAGGCTGTAGAGAGTGTGCTCTGTAGGCAACAGGGTTGCCAACCATCCATAATTTTATGGACAGTTTGCAAACACCCTGGTTTCTCCTGTCCGTAAAGGTCTGTGGACAGGTCAAAACCATCTATAAAAATACAGAGGCCCTGTAGTGTCCATGGTGATTTACACTCCCAATTCCCCCCCCCCCCCCCCAGCTGCTGCCCACCACTGTAAATGATAATTGTTGCCAAGCCCGCCTGTCATCCTAGCAACCAACAATGTGCTTGCACATGTCCCAGCATTAAGAAAAGGATGTAGCCTCCTCCTCCAGACTTACTCTGCCTCCTAGTGCTCCACTTCCTGGGTTCTCCCATGCGGACAACAGAACAGGGAGTCTGACAGAGGGGAGGAGGGCCAGCTGGGACACTGATGTAAGGCGAGAGTGGGGAGGGGCACAGTGCTGGTCGTGTGTGGCTGGGTTAGAGGGCATCGGGTGGGGGGCAGTGAAATCTTCTGGTGCACTATGTGGAAAGCTGAGAACTAGGAGCCCTATATGCTGGGATTTGTAGTGCCATGGAGATAGCAGGGCAATGCTCTCTCACACACTGAGGCCATCGGCTGTCATACAGTAATTAGGAATATTTTGTGGGTACAAGAACTATAGTATACACAGTGTGCACAATTATTAGGCAAGTATTTTGACCAAGTCATAATTTTTATTCAGAATTGTCCAACTCCAAGCTGTATAAACTTGAATGCTCATTGAATTTAGGCATATCAGGTTAATGTGCATTTGTGCAATGATGGAGGGTGTGGCCTAAGGAGAACACCACAATATATCAAGGTGTGCATAATTAGGCAGCCAAAAAAAAAAAATGTAAAAAATTACTGACTCTGAAAAGTAAAAAAAAAAAAAAAAAAAGAGAAGGTCTTTCAGAGGGATGCAGCACTCTTGCAATTGCTAAGATATTGGGGCATGATCACAGAACCATCAACAGTTTTGTTGCAAATAGTCAACAGGGTCGCAAGAAAACATGTTGAGAAAAAAAGAAAAAAATTATGCAAATGACTGCCAAAGATTTGAGAAGAATCAAACATGAAGCAACCAGGAACCCATTATCCCCCAGTGCAGTCATATTCCAGAACTGCAACCTACCTGGAGTGCCCAGAGGTACAAGGTTTTCAGTGCTCAGAGACATGGCAAAGGTAAGGAGGGCTGAAACCCGACCACCACTGAACAAGACAAGTTGAAACATGACTGGGCCCAAAAAAATCTGCAGGACAAATTTTTCAAAGGTTTTATGGACTTATGAGATAAGAGTAACTCTTGACGGACCAAATGGATGGGCCTGTGGCTGGATCAGTAACAAGTACAGAGCTCCAATTTGACTCAAGATGCCAGTGAGGTGCAGGTGGGGTACTGGTATGGGCTGGTATTATTAAAAGATGAACTAGTTGGACCTTTGAGTTGAAGATAGACTCAAAATTAACTCCCAAACCTACCTGCCAGTATTTAGAAGATACTTTCTTCAAGCAGTGGTACCGGAAAAAAAAAAAAAAAAAGTCTGCATATTTCAAGACAACCATGATATTTATGCAAGACAATACTCCATTGTATGCATCTTAGTATTCCACTGCATAGCTAGCCAGTAAAGGCCTTAAAAGATGAAAGAATAATGACATGGCCCGATTCCTCACCTGACCTAAACTCTATTGAGAACTTGTGGGCCCTTCTTAAACGGTGAAGGAAAAAACCTCTGAACAGTGTTTGGGAGGTTGTGGTTGCTTCTGCACAAAAAGTTGATCATCAACAGATCAAGAAACTGACAGACTCCATGAATGGAAGGCTTATGACCGTTACTGAAAAGAAGGATGGCTATATTGGTCACTGGTATATTTTTTTGGAAATGTCAGAAATAAAATAAAATTTGTAAATTTTGAGTTGTTTATTTTAACTTTAAGGAAAACAAACAAATGAGATGGGAAAAAGTTTATCATTTAAAATTGCATAAGGCGCCTTTCACACGGACGGCTGTTTTGCCGCAGTTAAAAGCATGTATATGTTCTGTGAAATTCAAGAGACTCCAGGCACTGCGATTAGCTGCATTTGTACATTGCGATTACATGCGGTAGTCATTCCCATAGCAACCCTTTTAAAAAAATGTTGGATTAGATGCCCTTCCTGTTTTTTTTTCTCACGCTGCTATCCGCAGTTGACACAAAAGACTGCAATTATGTGCATATAGCTGCGCTAAATCGCTCCTGGACGCATTCAATTCTATTTTTTCTATTCACACCAAACCGCATGTAACGAAATCGCAGCTAAACGCCGAGTGTGAATGGGGCCATAGAAAAACCATTGTGTGCTTTTAGCTGCGGTAGAAAACTAGAAAATCCGCAGCTAAAAGCACCATTCTATCCGTCCGTGTGAAAGGGGCCTAATAATTCTGCACACTCAGTCTAGGTTCACACTTTTGCGATGCGGGAACTAGCATGATTATAGCGATGATTCATGCATCGCATATCTCCCGCAGGCAGTGTCAATACAATGTTCAGATCAGTTCTAAGATTGCAGCGTGAACTCTCACAGGAATTGGATTGCGTAAGTGAGAACACCCATGCGATCTGATTTCTGCCAATCTAATGCGAGTTCAGCCATACAACTGTATGGCTGAACTCGCATCACATGTGATCGCCATCTATGGTGCGGGTGCGAATCACATGCAGTGTCTGAGATTGCATATATGTGAACCTAACGTAATAGTTGCCCAATAATTGTGCACACAGATATTCTAAGAAAGCCCAAACCTCACTTTTACTTGCTTAATATTCAGGTTTGAGGTTTATTAACATTTTGGATTGACCATGAGTACTGTAGTTGTTCAATAATGAAGTTAGTCCTCAAAAATACAACTTGCTTAATAATTGTGCACAGTGTACATAGCAACTAGCCTCAGATTCTGTTTTAAGGATTCCCCCCCTTAAGCCCATTTACTGTTCGCCAAAATCTTGCCAGCATACTGGTCGCGTAGCGTGCTATGCACACCACAGAACTTATTTTTCTGTTTTGTCCTAGGGTGCCCTATGCCTTTAATATATTTTTGTCAATGTTTTGAGTTTTTAATTGTAAAGCCAGCAGATTACTTGTTAGGAGCCTTTGCCAAATTAAGTAAAAGCACTGCCATTTCTGAAAACCAGGTCAATGATACCTGAATAACTGGTTTTGACAGGTAGCTGCTCCCACTTTAGCCGCAATCACCTAGGCAATCTGAGCGTGAGTTCTACTCTTCCCACCCTCACAAGTTCAAGAAGACTTCGGGACCATTCACAATGCATGGCGCGGTTCTCGCAGGTGCAGTGGGCACTTAGCTGTGAAGCTGCAAGCTGTCAGTGCCCACAGTTGAGATGTCGGGGACAGAAGACCGATGGAAAGAACCCAAGCACATGGCTGGATCCTGGGACAGGCGAGTGCATGTTTAAAAAGAGAGTCAGCAGCTATAGTTTTTAAAGCTGCCGACTTAACACAAATGACTGGAGCTCCTCTGTAAACAGAACGGTCACTTATTAAAATTAAGTGCATCCCTCCAGCAGCAGGGGGGGGGGGGGGGGGGGGGATGGGGGTCTGCCGTCAGTTGTCTGCGCATGCTGGAATTTCCCGATATGTCCCATTTGCTGGCGCCTACAAATCAATATAGTGTTTAAATGTGGTGAAAAAATACACTTTAAAAAAACAGGATTTCTTGCTCTGCAATAATGGTGAAGGCTGGAAACATGGGATGAAACAGGTGCTTATATACACTTTTTTCCATTTTTTTTTTTCAAATTTAATTTCAAGAACGTTCGATTTTCTAATTAAGGCCCGTACACACACAGACTATCAAAAGAGAAAACAGCTTTTGAGAACCAATCACAACAGTTTATGCAAAAATATCCAAAGGGACAAGCACATTTTTTTTCCCCGTATGATAACAGAACGAACGATTTTCATGCAATTAGTATAGTATTTGTACGAGGAAAAACAAAAAACAAACACACACATTACCAAGACCATGCATGGTCAGAAACGAAATAATATATTACGATACAATTTATAACTTCAGTAACCCTATTGGTTTTCAATATGAGACTAGCATGCAAAAAAATAAAATAAAAAAAATGATGACCATTTATCCGATATTCTAATTGTGTGTACTAGCCAGAAAAATTTGAAGGAGTACAACTAAAAACTTCTAAAACTAATATTTGGACAGTGTATGTGGTTTTTGTTCAGAAATTAAATTTCTTTAAATCGAACGTTAAAAGGCAGCTGAAATTTTCAAATGACATTCGTCCATTTATTGAATGTACAAAGAATGTTCATACAAATATTTTCATCCGAAAATATATACGTGTATGCCAGCAAAAGTCACAGCCAAGCAACATAGCAATTTTTAAATCAGCTAATGCAACTAGAGGCTATTATAAGAAATTAAAAATAGATTTTTGTACTTGCCAGAAAATTCCTTTGAAGTTCACTGAGGGACACAGGATTCAGACACAATTGTGTTATACTACTGCCTACAGATAAATCTTGACATTGGCAAACAAAAAACTGTGAAGAGCCTAGAATAACCCCTCCCAGCAAGTTATATTTTTATAAGTAGTGAATACAGTGAGACCATAGAACACAGAGGGGTGGGGCCTGTGTCCCTCAATGAGCTTCCAAGTAAAGGATTTTATGGTGAATACAAAATAATTAATTTTTCTCTCTCATTCATTGAGGAAGGCACAGTAATCCAGAGGCAACTGGGACCATCCAAAAGCAGTGCAAATGAGGCGTGGGCAAAACAGCAAACAAAACACCAAAAGACCCAAATAAAAACAAAGCTGCCTGACAGACCTTATCCCCAAAGCTGGCATTACAGTAGTCCTGAATATCCACCTGGTAAAACTAAAGGTGATCGATCATACACTACACAATCAGATTTAGATCTACCATCAAAAATGTAGTTCAGGGGTCTGATGAAATGCAAATTAACTGTTTAGGTTTTATATTACTTGGCAAGTCTAAAGAAGACTGTGCAGAGATTGTATATAGTGTATGGTCAGCTTTAGAAGACCAGGTGGCAGCAAATCTAGAAAACAATTGCCTGATGCAAATTAGCATAGGAAGCACCAATAGATCTAGAAAAGAGTGAACGTTGAAAAGGAAGGAGTGGAACATGATCCTTAAGGTCAATGGCTTGAATGATGATATTTCCCTTTACGTGGACTATCAGAAATAGCAGAGAGTCTCAAGTCTTTCTAATGGAAGCAGTGGCTAAAAGGTAGACGCACCGCTCGAAACATACAGACAATGAAGAGAAATCTCCTGATGTACTTGCAGTAGAGAGTGACAAAAGCACATTGTCCTGGTTAATGTGAAAGGCTGAAATCGTATTGTGAAGGAGGAAGCTCTAGACTAGTTGATGAGCTCAGGTTTGGAACCCAGGTGGAAGCCGTCACTTCTATCCACCGATGCCAAATTAACTAGGACCAGGGTATTCCCTGCCCTGCAGCTTCACATACACAAAAGGGGGAGGGATGCTCATAACACCAAAAATCTTATAAAGCCACATTAGGATAAAACTTGGACCTTACATAGCCATATTAGGCCAATTATATCACAAGTATCCCTGTTCAATAGTGCACATGTGCAGCTACAGGATGGGAAATGCCATGGCCAGTTGATTGAACAACAGTGGCAGCTTTCTTTTGAGTTTGGCCTGAACTCTCTAGACCTGAATTCCACTACGTCCTTGTATAAGAGCAGAAAATGTTCTTTACAGGACAATGTTGTCAAGTCCAGATACATGCCTTACAGAGGTGATGGCAGCATAGAACACAACCTTGTGAGTGTGGAAAGTGGTATATCCTTTTTAGATTCAAAATGCGGCTGTAAAAGTGCAAAGAGATCCAAATTCAACTACCATAGACACACTAATGAGCGCACAGTAGGAGTCACATGAGAAACACTGAGTGAAGGACTTAAAGTGGATGTAAACCCCCCCAAAATTTTTTTTTTAGGTCACAATGTACAGTATACGATTTCCTATCATCTGTGCCCAGTCTTGCCACACAGAGTTAATCCAGCTCTGAGCAATCCTCTTATTGTTCAGTGAAAATTAACAGACTTCTAGATAAAAACCAAAGTCCTTGCTTCTGAAAAAAAAGTGCACAATTCACATCCCCTCCCCTGTGTTTTGATTAAATGTTTTCAAAATATGGGGTAAGTCACAGTTCAGTGCCATGAGAAAATGCAACAGCCATCAGAATATATAGCTGGAGGGAAGAGGGGAGGGGGATGTGAATTGAGCACTTTTTACAGAAGCTGTGTATGTCTGCAAGCAGTGCACAATATATGTAAATAACCTGTCACTCAAGCAAGGACTTTGGTTTTTATCTGGAAGTCTGTTTTATTTCCCTGAACAATAAAAAGAGGATTGCTCAGAGCTGGATTAACTCTGTGTGGCAAGACTGGGCACAGATGATAGGAAATCTTATTCTCTACATTGTGACATCAAATTTTTTGGGGGGTTTACATCCACTTTAAGGAATGAGTGGCTAATGGCCTCTGAAACAAGATGACAAGTGCTGGGATCTGACATTTAATTGTACTTGAGGACCAATTGTTGATCCAGGCACGAGTGTGGGACGAATTCTGACATTTTTAAGTGTCCTCTCCTCAAACCAAGCAATGTATGCTTTTCCCTGTGGAATGCTAGACCTTGTGGGAAATAGCTTTTAACATTGTGGAGACTATCAAGTCAGACGCACATCCCTCAAAACCTGGGCTTCAGACATGCCATGAAAGCCAGCAACCATGAAGCAGGATGGTAAACTGTTCTTTGGGACAGAAGATTTGGAAAAGCCCACACAGCATTTGCAATGAGTCCAATATAATCAGAGTACCACATTCCCCTGGATCTCAATTCTGTATAGGAGGCAAGGACAAGGTTCCGTGTCTGAATGGACACAGGGAGCAGTGGCTCAGCTCAGGTGCCCCCATAGCAAGCTGCTTGCTGTGGGGACATTTAGCAGGAGGGAGGGGCTAGGAGTGCCGGCAGGGGACCTAAGAAGAGTAGTCTCTGGGCTGCTCTGTGCAAAAATACACAGGGCAGGTAATTATAACAAAACAAAAGAAACAACAAGACTTTAGTGTCACTTTAAGCCTTGGAAAAAAAACTTAAGGAACTCTGTCTCGTAGGGATATTTTTCGCAGCTTGAGGGCTGGACTTCTGTTGCTGGGGTAGATGAGAACTTACACTCAAGTAAACTTCTAGGATGAGGGTGTTTAATGAAGCTTCAAAGCGTTGTTCACCCTTGAAGAGTATGCAAAGCAAATTCCCATCACCTGCCTGCAGCCCAAAATGTAAACCAAAAAGTTCTCCACATGTTCACAGATAGGAGGACTCATATTAAAAAACACAATACACAGATGTCTGGAAAGCACCACAGGCTGTGCCTGAAGGTCACGTGCCAGGTAGGCCCACAATCATTTAGACCATCCTGGGTCCGGGTATGGCCTCCAAAGTTATTGCCGAGGATATGCATGAAAAAAAAACTGACACATGCTGGCAGTGGGAGAAGTTATACCAGGCCAATCGCTGTTTTTTTTTTTTTTTTTTTGCCAATGTCCAAATCCTCCTGTAGGCGGGAGCATAACCCAGTTGTCTCTGAAACCTGTGGCTTTCAAAGACCAACAAAATATATATTTTTTCTTTTTAACCACATTCACCTCAAAATGATGACTATGCACACACAAAAATAAATTTCATAATGAAAGCATGCTGAGTGACAAGAAAATACGCACATCCACCAAATACAGAGGGCTTCTTACCAAGATTAAGGCTGGAAGATGATCCATGAGAGGATAAAGATGGTGGCGGTGTCTGGGAATGGCTGGCCGCCTGGCTTGGAAGGGGCATGCCTACAGGACCAGGAGAGGAAGAGAAGCCTAGACCATTATAGAAGCTATGTCCAATGGGATTCAAACTGCTGGAAGTCCTTTTGTATAGATCTGTACTGCCAGTCAGAGAATCACGACGCGATCCACTGCTAGTGTTGGAATTAGCAACTGATAGAAAAAAAAAAAAAAAATTATATTATATAAAAAAAATATATATATATCAGTCAAGAAAAATAAATAATAAAAGAGACAACAAGGACTTTATTTGTAGGCACAACAAAATGCTAATTAATGGAGTTTTTATTATTATTATTATTACTTTTTTGCCAATACTGACCTGCTGTTCCAAAGCCACCCAGTGCTGAACTAAGCGTTGCTCCCAGTGATCCACTGCTTCCAAAACCCAATGAACTATTCGCTGGCTGGCCTGAACTTTGTGAAAATAAGGAACTGCTTTGAGAGTTATTGGTCAGGGAACTGTTGCCATAGAACGAGCTTGATGCCAGATTCTGGTTGCCTTGTGGTTGAGGTTGTCCCTGAGGCTGTTGAGAATTCAATTGACGAAAGGGTCCATTTGACGCACCACCTTGTCCATTGGCAGAAGCAGCTGCTGCTGCAACAGCTTAAAGATATATTGCAAAAGATCAGCTTTCATGTACAAGACAACTGAACACCTTTCAAATCATTTAAAAAAAAATTAATGGTAGCTGTAGGAGGCGGTTTAGCACAATAGACTGAAACACATGCAGCTGTATATGCGTTTCCAACAGTGCTACATACCTGCTTGAGCTGCAGATGGACTAATAATAACTGGTGCGGGAGCTACCAGCCGAACAGGGCCACCCAGTCCATTTCTGGCTCCAGTATTCACAACAAGTGCCCCTGTTTGGTCATAGTAAGCAGCAGGAGCTAGAACTGGATATCCTAAATGAAGAGACAGAAAAGTAAAAAAAGTAAGAAAAGATGGGAAGATGGAAGAGAATATAATTTTAATATATAATAGATTGAGAATATATTATATATATATATATATATATATATATATATATATATATATATCACAATCTGTATGTCACAAATATATAGGCGGCAAGCACTAAAATGCCCAATTTTTATATACAGTACTTTCATACATTACACATGTTGCAGGAAAACCACAGAACCAGTAACTACTCCAACTTGCAAGCTAAAGTTAAATTTTGACACAATTCCAGCTTAGACCAATGTAACCATGTGTCATAGGCATGGGATCCCTGTGGAAGCTGGAATTCACTGTAGTAGATACCGCTACTACAGTGATCTCCACTTGTTTCAAGGTCCTGTGCACCCAAAGTTGCTTGCCAGCCACATGTGCCATTCAAGAACACTATTTTCTCAATGAATGCAAAGCATTCCCAACTTAAAAGAGCTGCAGAGGCAGGGCAGCGATGTCACGATTGATACATTGAGAAAATGCAAAACTGCACTCTATGCAAAAAAGTGCCATACCTAAAGTGCAGCTTTAAAGTGGTTGTAAACCCTGTTACACCACTTTTACCTACAGGTAATCCTATAAAAAGGCTTACCTGTAGGTACTGTGAATATCTCCTAAACGTCCACAGTTTAGGAGATATATGTGCTGCTGCTGTCGATGGCGCATGCGCACTGAAGAAACAGGCAGCTGGTGCCGTTTCTTCAGTAGCCGTGCTGTGACCGGCGGCTCCCGCCAATCAGAGCCGAACACGGAAGTAACTCCGGTGGAAGATGTCGGTCCTGTACTGGAATGCCGACTCTCTGGTCTAGTAATGCAATGGTTTTTTGTTTTGTTTCATTTTTTCCGAGGTTTACAACTTCTTTAAAGTGGTTGTAAACCGCATAAACTTTTTTTTTTTTCCCCCCAAACCTGCAATGCAAAAGGCATAATAGGCTAGTATGCACCGCATACTAGCCTATTATGAAATACTTACCTCGGAACGAGGTGTGTACCACTTACCTGGTCCACGCCGAGCAGGATGTCATCTTGCTCCGGCGTGTCTTCCGGGTATCGCCGCTCCAGCGCTGTGATTGGCTGGAGCGGCGATGACGTCACTCCCGCGCGTGCGCGCGGGAGATTTAAAATCGGCAGGGTCCGGCGATGCCGGTCCTTCAGCCGTGGATTCCCCCCTGCGCATGCGCCGCCCGCATTGCGGGGGTAATATCTCCTAAACCGTGCAGGTTTAAGGAGATATTCCCCTTACCTACAGGTAAGCCTTGTTGTAGGCTTACCTGTAGGTAAAAGTCCAAATAGTGGGTTTACAACCACTTTAAGACAAGATAAATTAATTCTGCTCTCCATTCAGTTATTTCGACCACTACTACCTAAATTTGGCTTCATATCAAGTCTCTTGTATTTTGCAATACCTATAGGATTAGCATTAGGGCCAAGAGCCCTTCAGGCGTGCTGTATGCAAATGTGCCGACATGGAACATACCGATACAAAGAAAGATAATCATCTCATCAGTCTATGATTTGTCTGTCATGATCTAGTCAGCAGGCAAGGGGTGGAGAAAGTACACTACTATACATTGCCTTGAAAAAGTATTCATACCCCTTGAAATTTTCCAAATTTTGTCATGTTACAACCAAAAATATAAATGTTTTTTTATTGGGATTTTATGTTATAGACCCACACAAAGTGGCACATAATTGTGAAGTGGAAGGAAAATGATAAAAGGCGTATTCAGCCCTCCTAAATCAATACTTTGTAGAAACACCTTACACTGCAATTACAGCGGCAAGTGTTTTTGGGTATGTCTCTACCAGATTTGCACACCTTTTTGGCCATTCTTCTTTGCAAAATAACTCAAGCTCTGTCGGGTTGCAAGGAGAGGGTCTATGAACAGCAACTTTCAAGTCTTGTCACAGATTCTCAATTGAATTTAGATCTGGACTTTGACTGGGCCATTCTAACATATAATTATGCTTTAATCTAAGCATTCCAGCTGGAAAATTTCAAGGAGTATAAATACTTTTTCAAGGCACTGTATACCTTACAGGCAAGAGATGTCATCCACTAGGCTTTGTGGTAGAGCTGCGTGAATCTAAGGACTAGATGGACAAAAATGATATTTCTTTGGCTGGTAAAATGGCTATTCTATATATATTTTATGAGTGTATTTAGCGGTTTGGCTGGAGTTTGCTTTAATACCCTCTGCAAGCAATACCCCATACCAGAATACACTCACAAGGGCTGACTTCAGTAAGTAACCAGAGTTACATTTCTACCTGCATATACTGAAGTGGAATAACCAGCCAACACCTTTTTCCCCATTGGAGGGCGATTAGAACTACCAAATTTTTATGACTGTCACACCTTTAAAGTACATTTCCTGTCACCTTCTGTTGTGCCAGCAGCACAAGAAGTGAGGGAGGATCTCTTCAATAGAGAAAGACAGCAACCAAATCTGACTGAGTTTCCAGTTCTCTCTCACTTTATCCAAAACAAAGTTAATGTTTTATTCAAAGCAAAATATGCAACTCACCAGGCATTCCAGCAGCAAGGCCTTGCCCAAAGGCCAGTGCAGAATTCACAGCAGCTGCTGCAACTAGCTGGTCATTTTGTTGTCCCTGTTGATTCTGGTTGGGGGTTAGCGGTCGCTGATTACCTCCTGCACGAAGCACCTGGGAAATGCACACACTTTTAAAAAGGGGTAAAACATGAAAAATGTGTGGTTGCTCTTTACTAATTTTTGCCTTTGAAAGCAGTAAACAACTAAAATGCCACAAAGTGACAGATAGACCAGAGGTAAATACAACCTCTTAAGCACACTCAAAACAGATTCCTTGTTACATGCCAGTACAACCGCATTGTTTTCCTCAGCGCTTAGACACAGTGGCAACGCTGTAATTGGCGCTATATAAGTGTAAACATTATTATTATATGACCCCACCAGTGAGGCCTTCATGTAGCATTTCTAAGTCCTGCATTCTGCTAAAGTCATATTGAAGGCAAGCAAGGGAATGTTATTACAGATACTCTCCACCTAGCATATATTTAATGAAGATCCTCATACTAGCCACAGCAGCTAAGCAAAGCTGGAAATTTAAATTCAGAAAACTGGGAGGTTTAATGCGTTATTTGCCAAGAGTACCGTTACCTACAAATCAAATCTCAACCATTAAATGTTAAAACGAAAAAAACAACAAAAAAAAAAAACAACACGACACACAGGACTTGTGGTCATAAGCAATATTTTGCAGATGTTGCCCCTATGGGGACCTCTAAAAGATCAGGTTATACCTCGTAAGGAGAGGAGAAAACTCACAACCAATCACCTGACTGTGGTCTCTCCCCCCCCCCTACAAAAACAAATGAAAATGAAAAAAGGAGGCTAATTTGAGAAACGATGCAACAAAAAAAGCAAAAGAACCGTTGAGAGACCAACATGCCAAAGATGAGAACACGCACCTGTTGCTGGCCCTGCTGATTCTGAGGATTGTTCTGTTGAGATGCAGAGTTGTTTGCTGCTGCTGCTGCCGCTGCTTGCTGCTGGAAGAGGTTGGCAGGATACACTCCCCATGGAGTGACACCGTAATATTGGTGGGGAACCACAGCTGGGCCTGTATAAGTTAGGGGAAAGCCAACAATGTAATCATCTTATAGGAATCCATCCTAAACCTAAAAAAAGATCCTGAATTGGACATTTTCTCCATCAACCATAGGAGATTTACCAACGATCGGATTGTAAAATTTACTTTCTTGGATTTGGGACTTTCATTTCTTCATATCAATGGATTACAATTATCTCTGGAACTGTGCCTGAAGGGTCATAGACCATTCTGTGCTTCACCCGTTCAGTTAACTGTACAGTGCGGGGAAGGGGGAGTCAAGGCATAAAAATGTGTGTCTTATGGAGTTAAAAAAACGGTAGATTACAGAAACACACCTTTTACATTATATACTACTGTAATAGAGTAGAGTCTAGCATTTTAAAGACACTTTAAACTAGGCCTCATTTTCGGTGAGGTAGGGCTTATATTGCACCCCTTTCCCGAATATCACAGTAGGTCTTATTTTCAGGGTAGGTCTTGCTTTCGGGGAAACACAGTATGTGTATACAAATAGGAGATGGACAAATGGCTTTTAATGGTATGAGCGTTTTTATTTTTTGTGTGACGTGGTACCATTTTTTATTGTTAACTTTTTCAGCGAGTTAAACCAATTTTTGTAATGCTTTGTATACAACGAGGTTTGAGCTAAAACTAGGTTTTTATTCTCAGTCACTGTGTCTAAAACAGAACTAGTAAACCAATGCACCAAGCAAATGTTTAAATCACAAAAAATATCAATAAATAAACAAAAAAGGAAACCTTACCAAGCGTAGCAGCTGCTGCAAGGCCGGCTGCATAGGGGTCTGTTCCAGGAGGCGCGGCACTGATGATGTAAGGGTTTGGTACAAATGCAGCTGGGGCTAGACCTGCTGAAAACATACCTGTCAGTGAAAGGAGAATTCAGTACATTGCCAGAAGAGGGAGGAAAAAAAAAAGTGTTTTGCATCCATTCAGTAAAACAAAGTCATGCTTTTATAGTCTTTTTTTATTTTGGGGTGGGGCCAATTAGAGAGACTACACAAAATTAAAAGCGTAGTTCTTAGATAAGGTATCCTATGCCACTCCATTTTAGTGAGACATGTAAAGTGCAACAAAACAGTAATCCACAATTTGCCATTTCAATTACCCTTCTCAATTATTCCCGACAGTAACATACTATATACAGAATTAAAGTCACCTATCTCCTAGAGTCACCTTGGCGGTCTGCCAACACCAAAAAAGAAAAATGAGTTCCACGTTGGTAAAGCAAAGCAATGCTTCGATATATTTGGGCTCAATCTAATTAGCAACTATTCTGAGGCAGAGACCAGCAAGGTTTTGTGCTAAAATGGTACAGGACATGGCCCAATGTTCTCACTGTCTAGTAATTGCAGTTACAGCTGGAATGAGTCACTGTGGCCATGGTCAGCGTGAACCAGCATTAAAGTATAACTAAAAGGCAAAACTTTTTATTTAGTTTTGGAGTGCAGAGGGATTAGAAAGCGAGTAATTTTTTATTGCTATCTGTGCCCCGTTAGGGAGATTCACCCTCTCTATTTTTCCTGTCTACCATTAAAAGTAAAAGAAAATCCCAAATTTTGGGTTGTCACCAGAAAAGTAATAGAGGGGAACTCTTCCAATGGGGACACTAGTTCTGGAGACCTGGGGGTCCCCAAGAGATTGCCTATATTTGCAGGGATTTCCTCTCACTTCCCATTTTGGCTATAAGACCGGAAGTGAAGGGAAACATTTGCAACGGGACACAGATAGCAAAAATACAACCCTCCCTACGCTAGCCAAAATGGGGGAAAAAAAAAACGTTTTCCTAGATTCTATATAATTAGAAACAAGCACACTGTGAAAGTATCGATTGCTAAAACAAGGACTGCACAGGTACAACAAATGGCTCTCTTTTTTGCATAGTCCAAACATTCAATAAATATTTATCATCGCACACCAATATTTGTTTTGCTAAAAACATAGACCAATAGAATAGAATTACCATGTATAGCACCACCATTCCAAAATTTCCCATTGTTGTCTTGGACTTTTTCACAAAAAGGTGAATCAAGCTAAAAAGGATTTGACATGGTTGGGATCCACTAAGGCACAGTGACTGCAGAGTTATGTATATGCTACACGGATCAGGGCAAAGTGATAAAGGAGAATAGATTGCCCATGAAGAATTAAAGAGCTAAAAAGCACACAATTCAGATCTAAGAGGGACATGGTCACTGATGGCATGACTTGTTCATTGTTATACCACTCAGATTGCTTTAGGAAAGCCAAGCAGTTCTGATAGAATAACAAAGGAAATATATTTCCAGAAACTAGAACAAAATCACACAAAACCAAAAAGGACTCCAAAAAGGGGCATAAATTATCCAGAAACTACATTATGTGGTAGAAAACAATAGAAAGCAGATTAGGATTCAACACAGCAGTTATTGTAGGGGAAAATATCAAATGCCTCCGAGGGATATACATTTTAGGTAGATTAATATCGGAGATGTCACTTTTCAGTGAATGCTTGCTGAAAATATTAAGGTAACCACCTTCTTCAGCCAAAGATACTTGCTTATTACCAACTCACTAGTACATTATTAGGGGGACTGTGTAATCTTAGGCCCCTTTCACAAGGGCGTTCAGGCTTTTGTTGGTCTTCAGATGTAGGTTTATGGGTAGGTGGATTCAAACGGATGGTCATCCTTTTGCATCCAAGCCTGTTCAGGCCCTATTGCCCTATTTTTTTTAAATAGGTGGCCACATCCTTTTCTGTTTAGATCAGGGATCCTCAAACTATGGCCCTCCAGCTGTTGTAGAACTACACATCCCATGAGGCATTGTAACACACTGACATGACCAGGCATGATGGGAACTGTAGTTCCTGAACAACTAGAGGCCCGTAGTTTGAAGACCCATGGTTTAGATGGACCTGAACAGGTTCACACAATGAATCGCACAGGAAATCGCACCGCATTTCTGTGCAAGTCACATGCGATTCAGGAGGGTGATATTTAAGCCGATTCCTTTTGAATGGGTTCAAATTGCACGCACCAATTTTAAGAGAAACAAATTTCTTTGTTTCCGTTATAAAATTTAGAAAATTAGTAATTTCTCTTCATAAATTTTGGCCAAAATTTATACCGCTACATATCTTTGGTATAAAATAACCAAAATCGGTGTATATTTGTTCTTTGTGAAAGTTAGACCCCTGTCACACTGAGCCATCCATAGCGTCGGCGGTAAAATGCCGCCGTTTTTACATAAATGTATATACACCACTCCAAAGATGGGGCTAGCAGGACTTTTTTTTACCATCCTGCTAGCGCTACGCTCCAGTGTGAAACCCCTCGGGCTTTCACACTGGAGACAATAGAGCAGCGCTTTTTAACACTATAGCGCCTGCAATACACCCTCAGTGTGAAAGGGGTTTAATAGTGTCCACAAGCTATTGTGCCAATCACTTAAAAAATGTTCATACCTGATGAACTGACAGCCTATTTCATTTCTTGAGATATTAACAAGCCAAGACAGTATAAATACCCCCAAAATTACCACTTTTTGGAAAGTAGACATTCCAAGGTGTTTAGTAAGAGACATGGTGAGTTTTTTTAAAGTGTCGTTTTTTTTTCTCCCCACAATTCTTTGCAAAAATTAAGATTTTTTTCACAAAATTAATAGGTTATTTATCACACACAGCAAATTACACCCCAAAATACATTCTGCTACTCCTCCAGAGTATGGCAATACCACGTGAGAGACTATTACACAGTGTGGCCACAGAGAGGCCCAACATGCAGGGAGCACCATCAGGCATTCTAGGAGCATAAATTACTTGACTATTTCTTGACTACCTCTTGCACTTTTGAAGGCCCTGGAGCACCAGGACAATGGAAACCAAAAAAATGACCCCATTTTGAAAAGAAAACACCCCAATGTATATTCTATGAGGGATATTGAGTCTTTTGAACATGTCATTTTTTTTCCACAAGTTTTTTGGAAAATGTGGAAAGAAAATGAAAACACTTTATTTTTTTGCACAAAATTACCTGTTTATACAATATTTCAAACACATAGTATGTACATTGCAAAAATGACACCCGAAAATATATTCTGCTACTCCTCCCAAGTATGGCGATACCACATGTGTGAGACTTTTACACAGCCTGGCCACATGCAGGGAGCACTGTCAGGTGTTCTAGGGGCATAAATGTCAAATCTAATTGGACTACCTTTTTTTGTGAGGCACTGTAGTGGCACTGATGGGCACTGTAGTGGCATAAATTAGCCATGGATGAGAATGGCCGAGCATGGATGGATGAGGCAGGAATGGGCACAGAGCAGCGCTGTGGGCACTATAGATCTAGTCCACAGCGCTGCTACATCCAATCTCTCTCCTCTTGCACTGTACCGATCAGTACGGAGAGGGGAGAGCCAACCCGGGAATGTGCCGGCTTGTTTACAACCGATTGCTCAGTTATTTGATGTAGCGATCACCTGTTAAATGGACGCTGTCATCGGCCATTTACTGTGATGCGCCAGGTTCGCAGTCATGAATATTCCCAGGTGCGCACCTCTGGGGGTGCACTGGAGTGTGATTCTGGGAGGACGTCACAGTACACTCTCCCAGAGTTAGAGCCACGCTGTTGCCGTCATTCGGCTATGGCATATTTGTTAACTGGTTAATAATGCACTGACACCCACTGCAGATCGCAAGGGCAGTGCAAACTCTGCAGGAAAGGTGCACACATTGATAGATTCGCACACCGTGTTCCAGTGTGAAGCAGGGCTAAACGGATGTAGACAGATGCCATCCGTTTACACCCATTCCGTTTTTGTCCATATTTTTAGGCCCTTTCACACTGTGGCGGTGGGGGGCTTCCGCTGTAAAGTGACGCTATTTTTAGCAGCTCTTTACCGTGCAGGGGTATTCGGCAACTTGCAGGCGCTTTTAACTCCCGCTGCCGGCCGAAAAAGGGTTAAAACCACCCACAAAGCTCCCCTGCAGAGGCGCTTTGCCGACGGTATGGCCGCGCTGCCCATTGATTTAAATGGGCAGGAGCAGTAAACACACCGCTCCTTCACTGCTCCAAAGATGCTGCTAGCAGGACTTTTTTTTACTGTCCTGCTAACGCACCGCTCCAGTGTGAAAGCCCTCTGGGCTTTCACATTGGAGAGACAGCAGCGGCTGCTTCAGGGTGCTTTGCAAGTGCTATTTTTAGCGTTATAGCACCTGCAAAGCGCCCCAGTGTGAAAGGGGTCTTATGAAAGAAACATTTTTGTTTATACTTTTGTCACTACTGTTCCGTTTCTGCAACAACCAAAAATGCGCAAAAACAGATGCTGGATGCACATGTCCTGCATAGGCCAATGTCGTTGCCTGTTTGGGACAAGATATGGACCTCCGCTTTCAAATCATCTATAAATGTAGGGCAGAGATAAACTGCTTTAAAAATTCTAATGTTCTGGTATAGATCGCCAGAGGTGATGCACTGCCAAGACCCTTTGCTTTCTGTGTCGTGTTGGCACTAACCTTAAATTACTGAATCTAGGATCTCAGTATCATTTTTTGGCAGTGCACAACCAAGACTTTTCTGGAATGATGTCATGTCATAACTTCAACATTTGTTTCAAGGAACTTCTCCATTAGACTCTGTTAATTATCTACTAGGTCTTCCCTTCTCTGGTGTCCCTAAAGCAGCCAAGCATCTGATCTCATACATTCTCCTTGCTGCCAGGAGGGCCATCCCTCTCTGTTGGCTGTCCACTGATCCTCCTGTAGCAATAACAATCTAAAAAACTGACGCAAATGTCATCTACATGTCATGTCAAAAAAAATAGTGACTGGACCAAAAATGTTCTGTAATATCAGTGGAGGAGTATCCTCACATCTTCATTTTTTTTTCCCTGTGAAATCTTTGAAGTCGACTTATGTAGAAAAGCAAAACCGTGCACAAGGACATTTTTGCCAACTACTGGAAGTACATGCAACCAAGCCAGTAAGCGATAAAAAATAAAAGCAACAAAGCACCAAACTGCCATCAATTTTGTTCAAAATAAAAGCCAAGTAGATAACTACTCAAGGCTGCAGTGAACCAGAGAACAAGCTAAAACAATATCTTGTCCTGGTTGACAGAGCTACCTTTGCAAAGAATATCACGGAAGCAGCAAAAAATAAAAAAAAGGATAAACTAATGTTTAATGTTTTAGCTACAGTCAACATACAGTGCCTTGAAAAAGTATTCATACCCCTTAATTTTCCATATTTTGTTATGTTACAACCAAAAACGTAAAATTTATTTTATTGGGATTTTATGTGATAGACCAACGCAAAGTGGCACATAATTGTGAAGTGGAAGGAAAATGTTAAATGGTTTTAACTTTTTTTTTTTACAAATAAAATATCTGAAAAGTGTGGCGTGCATTTATATTCAGCCCTCCTGAGTCAATACTTCGTAGAACCACCTTTCACTACAATTACAGCTGCAAGTCTTTTTGGCTATGTCTCTACCAGCTTTGCACATCTAGGAGAATGAAAAATTTGCCAATTCTACTTTGCAAAATAGCTCAAGCTCTGTTAGATTGGATGAAGAGTGCCTGAACAGAAATTATCAAGTCTTGCCACAGAGTCTCAGTTGAATTTAGGTCTGGACTTTGACTGGACCATTCTAACACATGCATATGCTTTGATCTAAACCATTACATTGTTGCTCTGGCTGTATGTTTAGGGTCTTTTGTAATTTTTTCATCTTCCTGCCCTTGTTCTTTTAACTTTGGATAGTAAAACATTTTTTCCTGCCAGTAAATACCTTATACAGCCCACTTCCTGTTTCGTGCCGATGAGAGCTGCAGAGGTGAAGTTGTGCCTCTGTGTGTGTGTAAATCCAGGAACAGAACAGGCAGCAGCTTCAGCTACCCACAGTTAAAATGGATGCAGCCAGACTCAGTGGAGAGAGATTACTGCAGCATATTTGTCAAGTAAAGAATCACAGTATATATAAAATAATATGCAAAGTGGTTGGAGGGAAGCTTCAGAATGGCAAAGATGTTCTTATTACAAATTATGTGAGTAGACTGCAGTTCCTCAAACAGGTTTTCTTCTAAGATTGCACTGTATTTGGCTCCATGCATCTTCCCATCAACTCTGACCAGCTTCCCTGGCCTTGTTAAAAAAACGCATCCCCAAAACATGATGCGGTCACCACCATGTTTCAAGGTGGGGGGATGGTGTGTTCAGGGTAACCTGCAGATTTAGATTACTCCCACACATAGCGTTTTGCTTTTAGGCCAAAAAGTTCAATTTTGGTCTCCTATCTCACCAGAGAACCTTCTTTCACATGTTTAGGATAAGAGATGGACAGCCGCACTCCAAAAAAAACTTTAGGTTGTCTAATATAAAAAGGATGAAAAAATGCACTACAAAAACCAGCAGAAAATGGGAATAGCAGCCTACGCGTTTCACACTATAGATCAGTGCTTAGTCATGGCCTTTCTCTCTTCTTCCACATGTTTGCTGTGTCCCCCACATGGCTTCTTGCAAACGGCAAATGGCTTTCTTCTTACCACTCTTCCATAAAGGTCAGATTTGTGGACTGCACATCTAAGTTGTCCTGTGGACAGATTCTTCCACCTGAGCTGTGGATCTCTGCAGCTCCTCCAGAGTTACCATGGGCCTTTTGACTGCTTCTCTGGTTAATGCTCTCCTTTCCCGGCCTGTCAGTTTAGGTGGCCGGCCATGTCTTGGTAGGTTTGCAGTTGTGCCATACTCTTTCCATTTTCAAATGATGAATTGAACAGTGCTCCGCAAGATGTCCAAAAGCTTGGCATATTTTTTATAATCCAACCCTGCTTTTAACTTCTCCACAACTTTATCCCTGACCTGTCTGGTGTGTTCCTTGGCCTTCATGGTGTAGTTTGTAAACTAAGGATCTCTAACAAACCTCTGAGGGCATCACATTTATAATGAGATTAAATTACACACAGGTGGACTCTATTTACTAATTAGGCCACTCTTGAAGGTAATTGGTTCCACTAAATTTTAGTTAGGGGTATCAGAGTAAAGAGGGCTGAATACAAATGCATGTCACATTTTCAGATATTTGAAAACATTTTCCTTCCACTTCACAATTATGTGCCACTTTGTGTTGGTCTATCACATAAAATCCCCCCCAAAAATACATCTTTTTGGTTGAAACATGACAAAATGTAGAAAATTTCAAGGGGATATTACTTTTTCAAGGCACTGTAAATTCACCAAACATTTTATGAAAAACTGAAACCAGCACACGAGAGATAACTTATTACCTATGTGCGGTTGGTGTGCTGCTGCCAATGCGTACTGTTGCTGCTGGGCTGCCGTCAGTTGCTGTACTGCAAGAGCATTCGGCCTCTGAAACAACTGTAGATAAAAAAATAAAATAAAAATATAGTATTGAACATATCATACATGCATACAAAGGCAGGAAAACAACTGTGCAATTTAATCACTTCAGCCCTGGAAGGTTTTACCCTCTTAATGACCAGGCCTTCTTTTGCGATACAGCACTGCGTTACTTTGACAATTGCGTGGTCGTGCGCTGCTGTACCCAAATAAAATTGACCCCCCCCCTTCTCAACCCAAATGGAGCTCTTTTGATATTTGATTACCTCTGCAGTTTTTACTTTTTTCCCGCTTTAAACAAAAATATTTTTTACTTTCTGCTATAAAACATATCCAAAAAAAAAAAAGAAAATCTAGTTTCTTCTTCTAAAATTCTAACAATACATTCAGAAGACTGATTACACTGCGGGTATGCTGTTTTTTTTTTTCCCGTACATTCCTCGGCTTCCGGGTATGATTCTTGCTGGACCTAGTTGACAGACGTTCCTCCGACCGGCGCATACTGCGCGTCACGACTTTCCGACAGAAGCTGAACGTCATTGCGCAGGCGCCGTATAGTCGGCTCTATACGGCGCCTGCGCAGCGACGTTCGGCTTTTTTCGGAAAGTCGTGACGTCAAGTATGCGTCGGTCGGAGGAACGTCAATCAACTAGGAACGCCCAGACCCACAAGAATCATACCCGGAAGCCGAGGGATGAAACGGCGATATCGAGGTATGTACGAAAAAAAAAAAAAAAAACACACAGCATTTTTTTTTTAGGGGGAACCTCCACTTTAATCAATTTAGGCCAATATGTATTCTGCTACATGTTTTTGGTAAAAAAATAAGTGTATATTGATTGGTTTGCGAAAACATTAGTGTCTACAAACTATGGATTTTTTTATTTATTTTTTTACTAGTAGTGGCCGCAATTTTTTAGTGGGACTGCGACATTGTGGCAGACAAAAATCAGACACCTGGCGCTTTTTTAGGAACCAGTGACACCAATACAATGATCAGTACTAAAAATATGCACCGTTACTGTACTGTAACTGGCAGGGAAGGGGTAACATCAAGGACAATCAAAGGGTTAAGCGTGACCCTAGGGGTGCTTGTCAACTGTGTGGGGAGGGGATTACTCTGACTGGATAAAGTCAAGATCTCCATCTTCCTCCCTGTAAGAATAGGCAATCTGCCTTGTTCACATAGGCAGATCGTCATTCTGCCTCTCTGGGGAAATGATCGCAGGCGGCAAGAGGACATCAAGTCTGCTGGACCCGCCGATTGGCCTCCCACTGTGTCCAATCAGTGCGCAATCAGTGCGCAATCAGGCCTCCGGCAGCATGCATACCCCCCAACTAATGCACAGAATATCGTACAGGTACGTGATTTTGCGCAAAATACAGCCAACCTGCAGCAGCAAATATGCAGTAGGCAGTCTTTAAGTGGTTAATGCAGACTAGATGTACCTGCTGTTGAGAATTATAATCAAAGAGGCCAACTGTGGTAGCTCCTGAATCAACTTGAACTTGGTTGCCCTGGTAGTCAAATTGTAGAGGTTCCATGCCAACATGCTCCATGGGATCCAGCTGAACACTTTGCGACTCCATGCCACCGAAGTCTTCCACTGGCTTTGCTCCATTGCTGTTTGTCAATTGAGCGAGACCCTCAGAGCCATTCTGACTTGGTCCAAGAAGATCCACCTCACTTACAGAGTTCTGGCAGTTACCTGGGGTACGACTGAAAGGAAAATACACAGTTACTAAAATAAATAAAATACAATACGTTTATTTTTAAGCCATATAGAAAATATTTCCATTAAAAAGTGTCACTAAACCCACATCATAAAAAAACAAAAAACACACCATCAACAAATGCTGTATTACATGCGGTTCATACCTACTCAGTCACTATGAGGTTTCCTGTATCCTGCAAAATACATGGTTGATACTGCTGCTCTCTATCTCCACCTTCTGTTCATGTCCCCAATTCAGCTAGGGATTTTGCAACTCTGCACATCACTGAAAACTGAGCATTTCTTATATCTGAGCAGCCCATGTGACTAGTCACACATGTGTGCATATACAGTGTGGTAAAATGACAGCCCACTCCCACTCTCCTCCAGGCCCACTAACCAGCTAACACAATGGAGGCAGGATATTACATGTAGATTAATGGTGGCTTCACCTCCCTCGTATTCTAAGACACAGGCTGGAGAAGCCATCACTTGCTCGGTAGGGCCAATCACAACACCCATGTCCTGATCTGTGATGTGCAGTGTCCGAGACACAGCCTGTGACTGGCAGAAATCTGCAAACGCCATAGTATTACCAAACAAAAATTTGATTGATTGACTTTAAAACGTTTATTCTCACTCTGTATTCCAAAGCCTGTTTTATTATTATTTTGAACATGTGACTAGCAGCAGAGGACTAGAAGCTCCTCCTGCTTATGTCTCCTGCAGACAGGCTGGGAAAGATCTGGGCCATGTGGCAGCTGTATATCGATTAGGAAAAAGATACTTGGATTCTTTTTTTATTAAAATAATTACAGTGCCATCATCCATACACAGAAAAAGAAGGGACAACGTAAATTATAGTGTGTGTTTTTAGTATCACTTTGAGGGAAACCTATCATGTTAGAAATAGGGAGGCTGCCATTTGCCAACTCCATTCTAACACCACAACCTGCTCCATGTAATTTGACAATATCAGTCTTGTGCTGGACACGATTCCTGTTTGTCCACATAGGCCTCAAAAAAAGTCATATACAGGGGGTCTGTATAGAGTGCATTCAAGCACTTGGGGACAGCAAACACTGAACAGATTTTGTTGAAAGGGATGTAAATATCAGAGGGGGATGTGGAATTGAAATGTAGGTACCCAAAATGCAGTGTTAACACAATGTAGCTTAGAGGAGTGGAAAGTGGATTTAGTTAAAAGGCACACATATATTGTTTACAAATTAATATTTTTTACATGTGTTTAGGAGTCTGGGATAGAAAATTAAGGGGAAACAAAACATGGAATCCTTTTGGCCACAACAGGCAAAACTCTGCTTTGGTTCTTTTTTTTGCCTTCAGTCTCTCAGGGTAACCCAAATGATTACTCTATTCTAGACAAGTGTCAAAATGCACCTCATGGAATATTTTGTTTTCAGTTAATTAAAGCGGGAGTTCAACCAATTACTTTTTTTTTCCCCCCCTTAGCTTCCTGCTCGTTCGGTCTAGGGGAATCGGCTATTTGTATTAAAATATGATCCATACTTACCAGTTTTCGAGATGCATCTCCCCTAACCCTGTCTTCTGGGGTCCCTCGGCCAGGCTGGGAACCGAAGGGGATCACGTGGACGCGCGCGGGACTTTCGAGGGGTCAGGTAAGTATAATGGGGGTTCGGGGGGGGCTGGTACCGTTGGATGTTTTTTCACCTTAAAGCATAGGATGCATTAAGGTGAAAAAACATTTACCTTTACAACCCCTTTAAGGCCCCTTTCACAGTGGGGCAGGAGGTGCGCTGACGGTATAGCGCCGATATACCTTGGGAATTGCAGCGGCATTCAGCCGCTAGCGGTGCAGTTTTAACCCCCTGCTAGCGGCCAAAAATGGGTCAATACCGCCCACAATGCAGGGCAGGAGTTTTTCAGGTGGTATTTAGGCGCTATTTTTAGTGCCAAAACGCCTGAAAAACTCCTCAGTGTAAGAGGGGCCTTAGAGAGGCCTTTAAAAAAAAAAAAAAAAAACCCTGCAAGAGAAAGGCATAATTAGCTAGTATGCATAGCATACTAGCTCGTTATGAATTACTTACCTGAGATCGAAGCCCCCGAAGCGAGTCTCGTTCCTCTCCTCCGCCATGATACCCGAATAACTTCCGGGTATCGCGGCTCCGGCGCTGTGATTGGCCAGAGCCGCGATGTCACGCATGCGCGTGGGAGCCGTCAGTGACGGCACGATCGCCTTCACTAACGGCACGGCACGCTCAGTGAGCCTGCGCCATTGTCTACGGCGCGGATGTGCCATAGACATCGGTGCAGTCTTTTCTGCAAATATTTTCTAAACCGTGTAGCCAATCCATCAATGTTTATCTGAATGGGCTACCAGGCCTCCTGTATCAAAGGGTAAAGGTTCTTGCAGCCCTCACATGAACCACAAGTGCAGTTCGGTTACCAGTGCGGGTACAATTTCCAGTGAGTGCAGCATGCCATTAGGAATAATGGCACCCACATTCATCCAGCATTTTTTTCTGTGTGGGTGGTTGTGGCAACAGGTGCAAAAGGGAACCACCCACAGAAATACAAACCTAGCCTTAACTACTGTGTGTTTCAAAACAAGGCTAAATAAATATATGGCCGAAAACCCTTTTAACACACACTTGAAAGTTACAAAAATCAGTGGCAGCAGTAATATCAAAACGTACAGCATGGATTACAGCACAGTAGAAAACATTAAATATTCAACTGCATACAGAAATCACGCTTTTTACTGGGTGCATACATAAACTAACATTTTATATCGAAAAAATAAGAGCTCAAGATTATAAAAAAAAAAAAAAAATGTTTTTATTCTTTCAAGAAGCATACAAATTAAATAAAAAAATAATTGAGGTTCTTACCTAAAATCCTTTACATCAACATCAATACCGTTCTGGACTGGCAGCCCATTAGCCTTATCCATAGGGTCACCTTCCTCCTTCAGGTCTCCCAATTTATCCCCTTCATAGACTCCTTTGCTTTTTTTATCCACTTTGTCATTTTCATCTCCTTCGGAATCACGAGGACCCTAAAAGATCAAAACATTTCTTAAAAACACAGATTAAAAACAACCATTAGAGGTTCAACCCAAAACTGTCTCGCAACTTATGTTCGAACTACACATTTCCCAAGCCTTTAATAGTTGAAGCTGACATTTGGGTGATCATAAACCTTGAAAACAAAATTTCCTTTCCAATTAATATGGCACCAGCAACCATAAATGTGACATCCAGAAAAAAAAAAAAACTGGCAAGACCAAAAATGTTTCTACTATAAAAAATAAAATTACTAATTTTTAGTTCTGGAGCATTAGCAATATTTCATAAAAAAAAAAATATATATATAGTGTTTATAATGGGAGCTCAGAAGTTTTTATGTCAACACAATATGGCTTTCACACAGTCAAACTCACAATCTAAAGGGCGAACTAACAATGTTCAAGACTGACTGTGCATCCCTGCAGCCATCTTTATTTTTACCTGCATTTTTCTATATCTTGGCAATCGAAGGGCTCCCCCCCTTGTTTGTATTAAGGGAGAGGCACTTACAAATCCTCCTTTTCTCATGCAGTTGTCTCCAGGAGAGGAGCTGAGGACGTACTCCACCATACTGACTCCCAAGCCTCCACTTTCAGAACGAGGGGAGAGCACAGAGTTAACTTCACTGCCAACATGGAATCCTTGACCAGGCCTCCTCTGGACCATGATAGGCTGGGAGACTGAATGATCTGGGGAAAAAAGAAAAAAAAAGGAAAAATTAATGCATTAGAAAAATGAAAATGTCTTTCAAAGTTGGATTTATACATGAAATATTCTGGCCCTCTTACAATGTCCTAAACCCAACTGTGGTGCCGTTTGGGCATTGGAAGACAAAGGAGGGAACTACACAGACAATCCTGACATGTGCAGATCTAAGGGAAAAACAATGATCAGGCAATGCCATTTTAACTGCCTAGGGATGTAGAAGGCAGGTATTAGACTGCCAAAAATGGTTGCATTAGGAGACTTATCTAGTCTTTATGGTCACATTTAATTTAATCTACTACCAAGGAAGGAAGGATGTTCCTGCCGTCAAAGATTGCCAACATTACACAGTTCATTCAGTTACATGGCAGGAAATCCTTACCAACATAAACAAAAGTAGGGAATCTGGGGAAAAGGTGCTTTGCCAGGAGGGAGCATACGTTCGGGTCTGGGGTGGATTTTTGGAAAGGGGGGGCCTTACGCTTTATATTTTGCATGGGGTTCCCCTTTGGAATCTAAATTTTAGGGACACTCATGCACCAAATATTTTTCTATGCAAGATCCCCCAACCAACAATACACACACACACACTTATAAGCACAGCTTGCATACACAGACCAGGAAAAGGGGGGAGGTAATCTCTTCCCCACATTTATGGCCTAGTGGTTGTGGGGGTCTGTTGCCAATGGTCTTTATCAAAAATAATAAGGGTAACCCCAGATACCAGCCCACCCCCTATGTGAATAGAGTAGTATATAGTAGCCCAATTAATTTAGGGGGAAAAAAAAATTATATATATATATATATATATATATATATATATATATATATATATATATATATATATATATATATATATATATATATATATATATATATATCTTTTGACAAACCAACCCCCCCCCCCGCAATGTACATCAATCAGGTCATCAGGGAATGTAGATCCAGTGGTGGTAAAACAAGAATGCAATTTGATCCAACCGCTGGCTTGTACAAAATATTTGGGCAATTTGTGGCAATTTAGGCATTTTGTCAAGGCACCCCAGGGTACCTAGGCCCTCTGGTTGAAAAAGGTGGGCCTAGAAAATGCCCAAACTTTCGTAATGTTTGCGGAACCCTGCTTGAACTGAACCCAGATGTCTGGCTCTTCACTACCACTGAAAATGCAACAGGTTGTTCTTTACTCAAACTACCAAGTTACCACATTATACTCTGAATAAAATAGTATCAAATCATTTTTAAAATACCGGTGGCAGCACACTTTATGCACATAGCAGCAAGTCCATAAATTAGCAACACAATTATATTTAACTTACCAGATGCCCCCCATGCACTCTCTCTCCACTGATCCCCCAGAAAAATGCCTTTTGGTCCATCCTTGTTGGAGTCATCGCTCTCCCAGAATTTTTTGCCGGGCAACAGTTGCTTGGGGGACAAAGTTTTTTTTATTTTACTAGCACAAAAAATACAAGAATCGCTATGATTATACATATTAAAATAGCTTTTACTCTCCATTTAACAAACAAAACATCTTCATGATGATATCAAACCAGCTTCCAATTGATTTTTTTTTTTTTTGCAAAGATGGAGTGGTATTTCCTGTACACTAGGTTGGAGCCAGAGCATTGTGGGTATAAGGCATGTTAGTAGTACATGGGATTCAAAGTTGTGCGTTTAGTGGTCCGTGAGGTTCGAAAGATTAGACTCTACATCTACCGGCAAACAGAATGCCAAGAAACCCAAGGACCCACTCCACCTGTCCACTTGAATAATACCCAATAACCTCAGGCCTGTGCCACATGGCTAACCATTTTCCTGTTTTTCACAATTTTTCTGTGCATTCGGGATGTGAAGTAGCACTACTTTATTCTTACAGAAGCAAGGTTACAGGCTACCGCTTAAAAAGTCAGTCCATTCATGACCAACGCATCAATTTTTGCAACAGTCTTGAGGCTGTGCACATTATTTACTCTGAGGCTTGCCTAACAATTCACGGCAACTGTTCAAATTATTTTCACTCACGAACCCCTGACAACATTTAACCCTATTCATTTTAGAAGGAAAGCTAGTCAAACCTGACACATTATATATGGGCTTTGAGCAAACACCAAAGATGAGATGTCAGAAGTGAGAATATCTAGAATAGTTCCTGTGCAACACACACACAGACCTTAGGGGAAAGGGAGTAGGCCTTAAGGATGAGCAGACTAAATGTGCTGTAAACTACAAATACAGTTACCCTTTAATAAAAAAAAAAAATGATAGTCTTTCATTAATAGACAAAAGACATTTTATAGACAAAAGAATCGTTAAAGCGGGAGTTCACCCGAATTTTTTTTTTTAACATTAGATTCATGCTCATTTTGTCAAGGGGAATCGGGTAGTTTTTTTAAAAACGAAGCAGTACTTACCATTTTAGAGAGCGATCTTCTCCGCCGCTTCCGGGTATGGTCTTCGGGACTGGGCGTTCCTATTTGATTGACAGGCTTCCGACGGTCGCATACATCGCGTCACGAGTAGCCGAAAGAAGCCGAACGTCGGTGCGGCTCTATACGGCGCCTGCGCACCGACGTTCGGCTACGTTCGGAAAAACGTGACGCGATAGATGCGACCATCGGAAGCCTGTCAATCAAATAGGAACGCCCAGTCCCGCAGCCCATACCCGGAAGCGGCGGAGAAGATCGCTCTCTACAACGGTAAGTACTGCTTCGTTTTTAAAAAAACTACCTGATTCCCCTTGACAAAATGAGCATGAATCTAATGTTAAAAATTAACATTTCCGGGTAAACCTCCACTTTAAAGATAATATTCAGACGAAAACTATAACGTATGCAAGCACAGCCCCCCCCCCCCCCCGCCCCCTATAATTTTGGGAATACCTCATGTTCAATGTGAAACTACAGGCCATGGGTTTCCAATTCTACTCAGTAAAAAAAAAAAAAAAAAGACTCCAAAATTAAGCACACATACTCAAAAGCATAATAGAGTTTACGAAAATCTAGCTGATCAATCTCAGATTAAAAAGGTATAACTGGGTATTTGGAGTTGCTAATTGACAGTTCGTACATGCATACTTACTTCTCCCATTGCTCTTCCTTCAAGTGCAAGAGCCTGAAAGTCATGATTTAATTCATCCATCGAACGCACCTATAAGACATAAAAATCTATTTTTGTTGAACCTGGTTTAAACATGTTAAAGTAACTGCTACAATGTTAAATGGATAGTCCAGGGTTTATTGGTTCCATTGATGACGAGTCACTACTGCTCCCACCAAAGGGGCAGACACCCAAACCTCTAAGACCAAAATGGAGGAGGCAGCTGTAGTCTTGGGGTCTTTGAATCTGATCAAGCTCCCTACTGCTACTCCCCCCTACAGGGGTACTTAAAATCCAACGTTCCAGCTTTACTGTCACTTTAGTCAGTTTTGCCCAAAATATTTCCTACACCAGGGGGTCTCCAAACTTTCTAAACAAAGGGCCAGTTTATTGTCCTTCCTTTAGGGGGGCCGGACTGTGGCCAGTGGAAATTTTATTGGCATCAGTGGGAGTAAACATTGCCACAATTAATATTATGGGGGAGGAGCAGTACCCTGTCATTGGGAGGAATAGTGCCCCATTATTGGCGTCAGTGGGAGATATTGCGCTTCATTGTTGGGGTCAGTCGGCAAAAAAAGGCCTCAAATCGGTGGGAGGAGTAGTGCCCTAAGGGCCGGATAAAGGCAGACAAAGGGCCACAGTTTAGAGACCGCTGTCCTACACCAACAGGTGCTTATTCTGATAAGTTCAGGTAGAGAAATTGGCAGATGGTGTCACAATCGTTACCTCGGCCAGAGGGAGCTTTGTATTCAAGGAATACAAAAGTTGCCGTGAATGGCTGAGTGCCGCTCCACCCCACACAATTTTGTTCCGGGTGTCGAACGGGATGTTTGTGTCCCACAACTGAACACAAGGCTGTATACTGCCGCCAAGTAGTTGCACTAGTTAGTGTGGAAAATAGTGAATTTGGGCCAGCTTGGCCCAAAACAAACTATGTAATGTGACAGGAAAGCTGAAGATCAGTTTTAAAGTATAAGCTCACCTTTAGTACTATGTTACACCTGTATTTAGGGTACAAAATGATTTATGTTACTATGCAGCAGCCCCCACGCCAGGAATCAGAAGCCCACATGTGAGGGTGCCCACATCAGGGTTCCACAGGACCCTGAAAGGCAGAGTAGCCATCCAAAAGATGAAAAAACACAGGAAAGCCCATTTTCAGAGGAGAGGCTAAATGCAAAAGAGGGAAAATCTTTAAAAAGGAAGGCACGCATCACACATTGTAAATGTTTATTTTATTTTGATTTGGAGGGTTTAGTACAACTTTAAAAATGGTTTCCAGTTAGATCACACACAGGCAAACTAAATCATATGCAGTGTTCTTCTGTCAAGTACAGAAGCCATTTAATCCTTTTCCTGCCACCATGTAAATATAACATGCAGACTGTGGGCTGGATGTACAGCCACCTGATCCCTTTCACAGATCTCCAGAAGTGCAGCTGTACTTACCGTTTAATCCTTCAGTTTCGTTTCAGACTCCCGTGGGGAGTAGGCGTTCCTCTGAAGAGGGGAACATGATTGACGTCCGGCTATGGCGCGTCACGCGATCCAAAAATAGCCAGAGTAGGACTCGGCTTTTCACGCCGCTATACGGCGCCTGCGCACAGACAAGGAGCTGACTGCCCAGGCGCCGTATATATCCGAGGCCTATTTAGGCTATTTTCGGAACGCGTGAAGCGCCATAGCCGGACGTCAATCATGTTCCCCTCTTCATAGGAATGCCGGAGTCTGAAACGAAACTGGACGATTAAACGGTAAGTACAGCGCAAAAAAAAGGCATACTGTAGCTGACGCTAGTATGCTGGATGGGATGGTAGATAAAGAAACATTTTTTTTTAGGGTGAACCCCCGCTTTAAGGTCAACAAAAGGCAGGTGAAACATTGGGGGTCAAATAAAACACCCAATATCTCATTTATCAGAACCTGGAACAGCAAAATGCAAATCATATAGGGAATTTTTTGGAGTGGAGAAAACAAAAAATATTACACCCAAGCACTTAACATCTCTCCCCCCCCCAATACGAACATCTCTCCCCCCCAATACGAATATAAAAAACACAAGCAGTAGGGGCACCCATGTACAAAAGAGGCAATATTCATGATCAACTAAACTTGTGACCTGTAGGGGCTTTTAAAGCATTGCTTATGGAAATTTTGGGGTACTGAAGTCTGTTTCGCTGGCATATGCAATTTTGAAATGTTAGTTATCTCTTTACTCAGCGCAACCTCATCTTTTGTTTTATGTAGCCTCCCTGCCGGTATGATGTGAAATTATTTGCGACTACATGCAGAACAATTGTTTTGCATAGAAATTTGGCATTTTATATTGTAGGCCTGTAATTCTTAGTAATAACACACTTAAATCTGTCCAAGAGTCTAGTAGATATCCAAGGTATTATAATGTTTGAAACACAAAATATAAAAAATAATAAAATGAATTTCCCCACGATTCACTATCGCTCAATTCTGCACGTGTTCGAATTTACTATCGCTGTTTTCTAGCTGTTCTATAATCACTTTGACGTAAAAGAGACACTTTTTTGGTTGCTATGGAAAAATCTCAAGTTTCCAGGCAGAAAGAACTAATATATATATATATATTTTTATAAATATAAAAGTGGATGCAGGGCATTGGACAAAAGAGGTGAAATGATTTCACACAGTAATGTAATCTGCAAGATCACAGCGTAATGTATGTGGTATGCATTTTGTACTTTTTGAATCTGCCACCAGGCTCTGCCCCCTGCGTCGTGATGCTTACAGATAACAGAGCCTGGCACACAGCTGCTGACTTTTAATAAGGACATTTACCTGTGTCCTAGTCGCCCGTCATGTCGACCCCCCCAATGGCGATCGCTCGATTCTGGCGCCTCCACCCTCACTAAGGTAAACAAACAGGCAGTGAAGCATTACGGCTTCACTGCCCGTTTCCTACTGCGCATGCGCGGCGCTTTGTGAAGGGCGCCTGCCTCCTGGGATACACACAGTTCCCCATAAGGCAGCGTGCCCCATTCACCAGAAGACACTGTGACGGACGACGAGGCAGAAGAGCTACTTCCGCATAGAAATGGCCCTTTCAGGCGAGTATAAAAAAAAAAAAAAAAAAAAATTTTTTTTTTTTGATTTTTGGTGAAAAAAAAAAAAAAGGTGGAACTCCACTTTAATTACCAGGTGTAAGAGGGCAGGGGAAGACACTAGCGATAATTGCAGGTAAAAACCTGGCATGCCGGTTGTACCCAAGTTGATTGATCACCACTACTAGATGTCCGTTTTCAAGAGACCCTGTCACATGGGCAGTTCCTCAACCCAGTTATACCCGCCTCCACAGTGGTTCCCATTCCCCACATCCTGTGTAGCAGCCACTGCAAAACACAAGGTGTCAGATCTTAAAGAGTAGGAATACATCACCCCATCTGTCATGATATAGTGTTTGGACTAGGAGAGTACTGTGAACCTGAGTAGAACTGGGGTGAGGCTTTAAATATACACTATAGTTTTTCTCAAAAAATTTTAGGCACATAAGTTCACAGTAGCATAAACATTTTATAAAATCTATTACTAACGCGTTTGCTTACCTGATGTTCCGCATGTATATGATCTCCAGTGGGCCAACGATGCTTGCTATTGTTGTAACCTCCTCCACCACTTCCACCTCCCCCTAATTGTTCTCCGTGCTGCCTTTGAAAGAAGTAATCCACCATTGCGTCATCTTGCGAGCGCCCAGCCACTCCCATTGAGCTGCCCACAGGGCTGGCGTGAGGTCCTGTTGCCAGTGCAGAATGAGTTGGATGCTGTGGCGGCGGCTGCTGCTGGCCCACAGGTCCAGATGTTAGGACCACGGGCATGTTGTGGTTAAGGGTACCTTCTGTGTACTGTTTCAGGTGGGGGCTGAAGGAGTCCTGCCAGAGAACTGTTTTCCTCTTCAAGACACATGCAACGCTCATTCCACCAACGCCTATAAAAAGCGAAAAAAAAAAAATCTAAATTGACTGGGTAATTGCAGCAACAAAACAGTATTTAAAAACCCACCAATTCTAGAACACGAAGGCTCATTAATAAATACAAATATTTTTTTTTACACAGATAAAATGGCTGTACGTACTTGTATATGTCATGCATGAGTAAAAAAATGTGACAGATTTCTCAATCGCATAAATTCTGTGCTCGTGAAATACAACATACACACATGTGCGTGTTTGCACCAACGCATGAAAGCATCAGCATATATCGGAGTACATGCTCATACAGCCTCTTCTAGGGCCAGCTGTACACATCACCTGCTGCTCCGTGGGCACAGACAAATGCTGGGATTTTACGCTAGTGCATTTTTTTTCAGCCTCAAACCGTCCATGTGCATGAGGTTCCATAAATATTTACTTCGCTTTGCAGAAAGTTTGCCCTGAGGGTAGATAAACTGTGCCTTCATTATTGACCATCCACGCTCTCAAGGTTAAGGTTGACTTTGGGCAAATCTGCTCATTACCATTTTGCCTGACAAGATACAAGGAAAAAATTACTCAGAATTTTAGAATCATGTAGTATTTCGAATTGTTGTCAGTTTAAAAGAATGTTGCGGGGGGGTAACAAAAATCAAAACAACCTCATGTCCAGTAAGAGGTTTTACAGGGGTGGCATTCGGTCTGATCAGTAAGAGATCTTAGGACAGATCATCTGCTGAATCAGAGCAGAACGGGATGGAAATTAACTTCTGCGACATTCATTTTTTTTATTTTTGCACCATTTGCAAACTGGAGCTTTTCAGACCCATGTTAGATCTACAGGTAGCTAAAAAAAAAAAAGGACAAAAACGATTTCCATTTTTTTTTGGGGGGGGTTCTATTCTGATATGTGGTAGTTGAATGTAAACTGACACATGACGCTGTCCACTAAAGTAGATCATCTGCTCAGGTCAGCCTGAAAAATTGACAGACAGACCTGACCAAACCATTAATACAAAAGGGTGATTATACTGCGCTGCTTAAAACACACTAATTAATAAGACCAGCTGCTCACACTGCTAACAAAGACACATTAGCTGGAACAAACAGAAACAAAATTGTGTAGCGCTATGGCAAATTAATATCTATAGTGGTAGTTCCTCATGGGAACAATGGGAACATAAATAAAGTAACAAATGCAATAAAGAAGTTCTCGTGAAAGATAAAGTCCAATGGTTGTAAACACAAAGTCCATATATCTGTAGACACCACGTGCAAAATGAGGGAACTTGATTAGAATCCCATCGAGACAAATTGCGTGGTGAGTGATCACCGCCACCAGTGGTAGTAAATGGAGGCTTACCGAAGATGGTGGACCTGAAATGACGTACGTCAATCAAGTCATAACAAGCTTCAAGTACCAGACAGGGTACACAAAGTAGCAATCACCAAGAAACTTGCTAGAAGTAATCAATTAGTGTATGATCATAAATGGATAACCTTGGATCTTTGCAGCTCAGCAAGGGGTTAAATAGTTGAAAGAAAATGGAAAGAGAAGGGCCACATAGTGTAAACCGGTATAAAACTGGGTATTTATTGTAAAAAGATAGCAAGTGCACTCACATGTATCTGGATAAAAACTCGCATATTCTATAGTATGAGGCGGCAGTCAATGGCGACCCACTGCCGCCTCATACTATAGAAGATCCAAGGTTATCCATTTATGATCATACACCGATTGATTACTTCTAGCAAGTTTCTTGGTGATTGCTACTTTGTGTACCCTGTCTGGTACTTGAAGCTTGTTATGACTTGATTGACGTACGTCATTTCAGGTCCACCATCTTCGGTAAGCCTCCATTTACTACCACTGGTGGCGGTGATCACTCACTACACAATTTGTCTCGATGGGATTCTAATCAAGTTCCCTCATTTTGCACGTGGTGTCTACAGATATATGGACTTTGTGTTTACAACCATTGGACTTTATCTTTCACGAGAACTTCTTTATTGCATTTGTTACTTTATTTATGTTCCCATTGTTCCCATGAGGAACTACCATTATAGATATTAATTAGCCATAGCGCTACACAATTTTGTTTCTGTTTGTTCCAAACCATTAATATAAAATGGGCCTAAATCTCGAAATGTGCATTTTCCCCATGTTCTGAGTACAGATAAATACCTGTGTAAAAATAAAAATATTTAAATAAAATTAAAAAGCCCCCTTGTGCACATAGGCGAACGCAGGCAAACAGCACCCGCCCCAGTGAACATCAGATCACGGCTAGTAAATCTATAGCACTAGACCTTCTGTGTAAATCTAAAGTGCTTTTAAGACGTCGCCTATGGATAGCAAAGATTACATTGTTTGTCGCGGTTGCATGGGCATGTGAAATTTAAAAAGCATGACAGGCTTGGTATTTACTCTGCGTAACATCTTTTATATTTGACCAAAAAATTGGGCTATGCATTTTTTTTTTTTGCATAAAAAAAATAAATAAATAATTTTTCCCCATTTGAAAAACCACTGCGCAAACACTATGCAACATTTAAAATTTCAAAACCCACCAAATTATTCTTTAGGAGGTTTCAGATGATCAGAAGCGGGGCTTATGGTCATGTGAGCACCATGATTGGCTCTCACAGCAATCACACAACCAGAAAGCTCCCGATTGCAAGAAACGATCGGGGGCCGTTATATTTGCATACTGTTGGCACATAGGGGTTAAAGTGGTTGTATTCCCTTTTTTATTGTTTTATACATTTTCCTACAGGTAAGCCTATAAGGCTTGTATGGTTTAGGAGATATTTCCTTTGCATGCACCTGCTGACAGCAGTGGCACATGCGCTCTGAATGCCCGGCAGATGATGCTGGATCTTGCTGGAAAGAAGGCTTTGTGCGTGGGAGTGACAACATTGCAGCTCCGGCCACTCACAGCGAAGGAGCCACAAAACCCAGGAAAACACACCGAGGGAAAATGTCAGCTCCCTCGATGTGGACCAGGATTCACCTGCTGACCCCTTGTTCTAAGGCAAGCATTTCATAATGAGCAAGTATGCGGTGCATACTAGTTCGTTATGCCTTTTGCCAGGTTTAAAAAAAAAAAGATTTTATTGGTCATTCTTCGGGAAGAAATGTTAACTACAATAATTATAATGTGAACATTTTGTAGATGTGGCCCATAGTAGATATAATGCGGTCCTACTTGTATCACTATTTGCCCCACTGTTTTAGTTGAATCTGACATTCCTGTCTTTTTAGAGGTTGTCATAGCTATTCAAAGACCAGTCTTCTATTGGATGTACCATTCAGAAAAGTTCAATCTAGTAAAATGTTCTCTGCACTCACCTTAACCCCTACCTGGCCAGGACTCAAACAATTAACCTAAAAGTAGTGTTAACATAGGAGCCCACTGCACGTACGTCTGTTTTCAGTAATCCAAAGCCGCAATAAATCTCTAGCTGACGTACACGGGCTAATGTGGCTTTCATTGGGAAGGAGGGGGCCAGTCTATGAGACGTCTGTTAATGTGAAGATAAAACCTCACATGAATTTAACTTTGTCACTCTAGAAATCCATCATCACCCTTGCAGGCCATACTCAATGGATCAAAGACATTGAACCAGCATGATTTTCTGGAAGTCCATATCCAACTTACCAAAACAAGTCTAAAGGATGCAGAACTGTGTAAGCATACATCATGTGACATCTTTTTATTAGTCTATGAAACATTACACACTTTCCATCCTCTAAATAAATGCTAATTTTGTAAACGGATAAGAATTACTATCATTTATTAAAGGAGTTCTCTGACCTAAAACTTTTAACCCCCGCTGTGCCCGGGCTGTAAAACTATACAAAATAAACTGTCACTTACCTGCCACGATCCCCCGTTGTTCCGATATCGCCGTCCCGTTCTCCGGTCCCGGTCTCTTCCGCTTCCTGTGTGTCGGTGACTCATAGTGCGCTCAGCCTATCAGCGGCCGCGACGGGACATTGCTGCGGCCGCTGATAGGCTGAGCGCACTATGAGTCACCGACACACAGGAAGCGGAAGAGACCGGGACGGCGATATCGGAACAACGGGGGATCGTAGGCAGGTAAGTGACGGTTTATTTTGTATAGTTTTACAGCCCGGGCACAGCGGGGGTTAAAAGTTTTAGGTCACAGAACTCCTTTAATACCAAAAGGTTTGCATATTTCCTCAAAGTCACCTAAAATGGTTATAATAAAAGTCCCCTACTCACAAACCCCTGACACTGCCTCAAGGACTGTCCGAGTACTCCGTTTAGTAAAAAGAATTGATGTGGGCACTCCAGCTGCTAACATTCACTGCTCCTTTCAACAGAGAACAAGCCCTGTGTAAGCTCCCAATGGAACATAATAAATGTAGTTCTACATTCAATAAAAATACATTTAAATCTTTATTGGCCTTTTGAGCAGGTTTTGACATGGATTGGGAGGGTCAGTACTGTGCTTTTTCTTTTCTCCGATAGCCCCCTCAGGAAGCTGTGTGCTGAGGGGGTGCACTCCTGACCTGGGCTGTGTCCATAGACACACACACAATGTGGTTTGGCCACACCTCCCGCTTCCTCCTCACAGGATTTGACTGACAGCAGCAAGAGCCAATGGCTCCCCCTACTCTCAGCGAGTCCTTTGAGAAGAGAAAAAGAGAACACTACTACTGCAGATGGGCACATCACTGGATCGAGAGATTCAGGTAAGCATTTGGAGCGTGGTGGAGGGGTTGAAACACTCCGATTCATTTTAATTGTCCTGCATGGTACACGACAACACTGAGGGACCGCTCAAAGACAGGAATTTATTAATAGAGAAGAGGACAGCACTAGAGGTGTGGATCTTGACCAATTCCCAGAGTTGGGACTTAAAAGGAGAAGTCCAGCCAAAGCTCGTCTGGCTGGGCTTCCCCTATGGATCACAGGAACGCACTTAATTTTGCACTCCTGCAACCCCTTTTCAGTCCGCTCTCTGCTGACGTCACAGAAATCAGTCCAGGCAGCATGTCAACCCAACAATGGGAGTCTGGATCTGCCAGGTGCCCGTCTCAGGCTCTCAGCGAGCCGCTGAGAGCCTGAGATGGCGGTTCCCCGCCCCCTCCACAGCTCAGTGAACGAGGAGGGAGCAGAGTGGAGAGCTGCCAATTGACAGTCAGCAGCTCTCTGCTCAGGGAGCTGTGAGAATCGAGCCACCAGCGATGTTCAATCGCTCAGTTCTCAGTGTTAGAGGCGCCAGGGGGACAGATGCAACATCAGACCGATGCTGCACCCACCTAGGCAAGTATTATTATGGAGAAACCCACACAACCATACTTCTCTTTTAAGCAAACCTAAAGTAAAAAAATATCTAGTCCAATTCCTGATGCTGTCCACTAAAGAAACAATGTCTTGCATTGGCAAACATCTGAAGTACTAACCAGCCGAATGCACTGTAAAAGTAAAGGCTGTTCGAGGGGTAAATTACAAAATATAATATAAAAAGAATGAAGAAGAAGAAAGAAAAAAAGAAGAAGAAAGACAGAAGAAAGAAGGTAGGGATGCACCAATACCGGCGAGTATGACTGCCAATACTTTCAGTCAAGTGCGCCAATACCCAATAACTTGCACCTTTATGGTGCAATTTGAGTCCATACAAAGTTAATAGGGTAAAAATCGCACTGCAAGAATCGCATGCGCTTTTACCAGGAATGCGTTACAATTTGTCCAAATTGCATGCGGGTCTCCCACACCGCTCTCGTGTGAATCCAGGCTGAAGTCACTATGACAAGCCTTGCTTCACACAGGAGGGGTGTGGGAAAACACAAGCGAGTCGGACAGGAATCGCACCGCATTCCTGTTCAAATTGCATGCAATTCTTTGCAGTGTGATTTAAGCCCATTCATTTTGTATGGGTTCAACTCACACTGTAAAGATATTGGTACTCTGTATTGGCAAGTACTCATGCAAATACTCGGCATCGGTGCAGCCCGAATTAAAGACGCACAGGACATATTAAACTATTCATGTGAGCAGCACAGTATCTTCCAAGCCGTAATTTTATTGTTTCATCTCAGTTGACCCTGGCACCCTTTTTAGCTGGGGGCTGCCTAGTTCTCCTGCCAAGAAACAGTTCAGCAGAAGTGAGGACCTTTCAAATGTTCATCACAGTACTGCTGCCAGCTTCCATGTCAGACTCGTTTCTACATTACAGGGATCTGCTATTCAAGGAAGGTTTAAAAATGCATTTTGCCTGCCATGGAGGTATGACAGGAAGTGAAAAACATCATAGGAAGAAAGAGAACCCCCCCCCCTTCTCTGAAGAGGTGTCGAAATTGGAAGATACCTCACCTTCTGTTTCAGTGACCGCTGTCAACTTTTAAATTTACACCTCCCTTTCTGTCACCTGCAAACTGGATAGTGAAAAAAATTACATCATATATTCCCATCAAAACAACTCAGTGTTTTTCGAGCACAGGATCCTTCAAGCACTCAAGGTCAGCTGCACACCTTTAACCACTTGCCCACCGCAGTACGAGAAAATACGTCCTCTGTTTGTGCGTTGATATCTGAATGATGCCTGCAGCTACAGGCATCATTCAGATATCACCGTCTTCAGCCGGCGATTCTGTGCACAATAAGAATGATCAAAGCGGCAGTTCTGCCGCTTGATCGTTCTTATAGGCACCATCCGGTGCTTCTCCGGGCTCTCCCGTGCCATCGGGGGCCCGGAGAGCGAATCGGCCGGCGCTGGCTGGGGAAGCATAGAGGTGACTGGTGACCAGATGGTCACCAGTCATCTCTATGACCGTCGGAGGCCCGGGCGCGACGTTATGACGTCACGCCCGGTACCCGGAAGTAAACAAAGCCGCAATCGCGGCTGTCGGTGTGAGATCGGTGAATGTTTTTTCGCCAATTTCATGCTTGTAAGCCTGGAGGAGAGATGTGGGGTCTTATTGACCCCACATCTCTCCATAAAGAGGACCTGTCACACCGATTCCTATTACAAGGTTTACGTTCCTTGTAATAGGAATAAAAGTGATCAAAAAAAATAAAAATAAAAGTGTAAAAATAAAAAAAATTAAGTAAAATAAAAATAAAATGTTTTTTTTTTTTTCAAACGCCCCTATCCCCGGTAGCTCGCGCGCAGAAGCAAACGCGCATGCAAGTCCCGCCCACATATGTAAACGCCGTTCAAACCCCACATGTGAGGTATCGTCGCGTGCGTTAGAGCGTGTGCAACAATTCTAGCACTAGACTAGACCTCCTCTGTAACTCGAAAATAGTAACCTGTAAAAAAAAATTACAAGTGCCGCCTATGGAGATTTTGAAGTCCCGAAGTTTGGCGCCATTCCATGAGTGTGCGTAATATCTTTCACATTATACAAAAAAAATTGGGCTAACTTTACTGTTTTGTTATTTTTAAATTCTTTGAAAAATTATTGCGCAAATACTGTGCAAGGAAAAAAAAAGTTTCAATGACTGCCATTTTATTCCCTAGGATGTCTGCTAAAAAAATTATATATATATATATATATATATATAATGTTTGGGGGTTCTGATTAATTTTCTAGCCAAAAAATTGTGATTTTTACATGAAGGAGAAAAGTGCCAAAAGAGGCCCGGTGGTCAAGTGGTTAAGTGGCTCTAAAGTCTGAAAGTTTTTTACCTTAATGCCTTCTCTGCATTAAAGGGATTGTACAGTCAGAAGTTTTTTTTTTATCTTAATGCATTAAGATAAAAAGCCTTCTGTGTGCAGCAGCCCCCCTCAGCTTTACCCGAGGTCCCTCTCAGTCCACCAGTGTCTTAGCCATCCGAGATTCTCCCTCTTGATTGGCTGAGACACAGTCAAGAAAATCAAAGTCAGCTAGCCAATCAGGAGAGAGGGAGCAGGGCCAGGGCTCTGTGTCTGAATGGACACAGGTATCTGACTCTGCTTGGGTGCTCCCATAGCATGATGCTTGCTGTGGGGACACTCAATAGGAGGGAGGTGCCAGGAGCTCCAGGCAGGGACCCGAGACGAGGAGGATCCGGGCTGCTCGGTGCTAATCCACTGCAACAGAGCAGGCAAGTATAAACATGTTTGCCATTTTTATAGGGGGGGGAAAAAAAACACAAGGCTTTACAATAAACTTTAAAAGGAAAAGGAACCCACCCCTCCCCAATTACCTGGCTCTGGTCACCCCTTGTGTTTTCTCTGGCTCCCTTCACTTCCATTGTTTCAAAAGGAAAAACTGAGGGCAGCAGAGCCCTAGGTTTCTGCTGCTGTCAGTCAAATGCCTGTGAGGAGGGTGTGGCTAACTGCCACTGTGTGCGCCTATGGATACACACAGCCAAGCTCAAACATGGCTCACCTGGCTTTCTTAGGAGGCACCCAGAGCAGGGGGAAGCTGACAGCACTGGTTAAGAACAGCCAGAAGAGCAGACGAGGATGGTTTCTGTGCAATATTGTTGCACAGAGCAGATGGGAATAACTTTGTTTTTTTTTATTAAAAAACAACACTTTAGTATGTCTTTAATGAAAATATTTCTCATGGTTTACTAGTTACATTGATCCGTTTCACTCCCATTTCTTTTCCATCCTAAAACACAAATGTTACCGATGTCCGTGTCCTGCCAAGAAGATTCAATGTCTGCAGTAGGGGTAGTGCAAACATCACCTGCTTTGGTGACTGATATCAAGGTGGGATAATTTGTCAAATGCAGCTGCACTCTTGTCTTTGGTTTAATGGTAGCAATAAAGACATGACGACATTTTCTAACCTCATACCTCTCTGCAGTTCTACTTTGAAATTTGATTACAAAACTTTTAGTTATATTAACATTTTTTTTTTTTAAATAAAATAAAAAAGATGATGCCAACAAGGCAAAGTTAATGTTATTCAGACTGAAGAAATGTCAAGACGTGAACTGACAATATCATCTAGCTGCGCTGGTTAAAAAAAAAAGAAAGAAAGAAAGAAAGAAAAAAAGCAGGAAGAGCGTAAACCTGAGTCTAGAGATTGTACACAACTACACAGGAAATATAACTATATGGACTATAATACCACTCCCAATCAGGAATGTATTTACACAAAAGCTCAAACTTAAAGCGGAGGTCTGCCCACCACTGCAAAAATTAAAGGCCAGCAGCTACAAAAATACTGCATCTACAGGCTTTTAATAAATCAGAACACTTACCTTTCCTGGAGGCCAATGAAGTCGGCCTGGCACCGCAGCCGATTTTTCCATCAGCTGTCGGATGCATGCCGCCGCCATTGCGGGCAAGGAAACCCGGCACTGTAGCCTCACAGCTCAACGGCGGGAACCCTATTGCGCATGCGCAAGGCTCTGCTCCTCTCCCCTAATGGCCCAGCAACAGGGGAGAAGGAGGGAGCCGAGCGGTGACTTCAATATCCGCAGCTGTGGCTCCCAGAAGTGGGAACAGGATACCTGTCCCCCCTCCCCCTGAAAGGTGGAAATTGTGGCACTGGAAGGGGGGGGGGGTGAATGAGCGTATTTTCCACTTTTGGGTGGATCTCCACTTTAGCATGTAAAGGCTATTTTCATATTTAAAAAAGGAAGTAAACACAATGCATTTTAAAAGACAAATAAAAAATGACCCTACAATCAAAATTTACTATAAGAGTATTAAAGAGGAACGTTTTTTTTCCTAATACCTTCTTACATTTTTTGCTGGGTTATCCTCAAACATACTCGCACACACAGCAAATCAAGGGTTGTGATGCACACCTGATCCTGCTGTCTCAAGTAATAATCCTCAGCATTGGTGTCACCGAGTGTTAGAGCTGCACGATTAATCGCGGAGAATCGTTATCGCAATTCTCCAGCCCCCACAATCTCACCTGCTGGATTTGGCCATTCTCAGTGTGCACATTATAAGCCGGATGCTGCTGTGGAGTGAGGCTGCCTGTGTCCCTGTGTTGGAGTGGAGGGGAATCATTGGCCGCGACGGAGCCAGCGTGAAACGCAAATGGCTCGGAGATACAGGAACTGATGTCAGACCGCGATGCGGTGGATGGGCAACAGGAGTATTCTTCTCAGGGGACAGTGCACCTGCTAGTACAAGGCAAGCCTGTACATGTCACACAGGCAAGTGTAAGCTGCTAGTATATAATTTATATATTCTCTCTGGCAAATATTAATATATCTCTCTCTAAAATAAAGTACCACCGTCCCCGTGAGTTTGCACGCAGAACGCATACGCAAGTCTCGCCCGCATATTTAAACTACGTTACGTTTTTGAGAATCGTGATCTTCATTCTAAGCAAAAGAATCGTGATTCTCATTTTTCCCAGAACCGTGCAGCTCTACCGAGTGTGTTAGTGGACGCAGTTATTATTCCTTAGCATTGGTGTCAGTGAGTCAAAAATAGCCTCCAGCACGATAAGCCCACCCACCAACCACACTTTGGTGGTCAGTCGCTGTAAAAAGTTAACCCTCTCCATCCTACGCATTGGTGGTCATGGCAATGAAAGTTAACCCCCCAATTGATGGCATTGGCAATTTCTTCCCTGTAACCTGCTTACATCTTCCAAGTCCAAGTGATTTTTAATCCTTGTGGAATAAATGTATTTTAACCTCCACACTTAGGTGCCACTTCCCTTTTCTCCCCCAATCCCTTTAAGCCTCGCTGGTCCAAAGTAAGTTTCAGCCGATGCAAACTGAACAAGGATACAAAATACATACAGTGGCTTGTGGGGGGACACCGAAAACATGTGGAAGAAGGTGCTCTGGTCAGACGAGACCAAAATTGAACTTTTTGGCCCAAAAGAAAAATGCTGTGTGGCGAAAAACCAAACACTGGACATCACCCTGAACACACCATCCCCATCATGTTGTGGGAATGCTTTTCTTCAGCAGGCACAGGGAAGCTGGTCAGAGGTTATGGAAAGATGGATGGAGCCAAATACAGGGAAATCTTAGAAGAAAACCTGTTAGAGTCTGCAAAAGTTTAGAGTGGCCCAGTCAAAGTCCAGACCTAAATCCAATTGAGAATCTGTGGCAAGACTTGAAAATTGCTGTTCACAGACGCTCTCCATCCAATATGACAGCTTGGAGTTATTTTAAAAAGAATGTGCAAACATTTCACTCTAGATGTGCAAAGCTGGTAGAGACATCCCCAAAAAGACCTACAGCTGTAATTGCAGCGAAAGGTTGCTCTACAAAGTATTTGTCACACTTTTCACATATTTCACATATTTGTAAATAATTTTGAAAAACATTTATCATTTTCCTTCCACTTAAAGTGGAGTTTCCATCCCAAAATGTTGTTTTTCATTATTGTACTCATTAGACCTAAAAAAAACAAATCTGCCTTTGGAATTACCTAGGATTCGGACATCACCTCCCTCTAATGCTTCTGGGAAATGTGTGTCATCATTTCCCAGGATGCAGTCCGCTACCTAATTATCACTCCCCATCCAAGACTTCCAGGAAGTGCTTGTGGGCTTCACAATGCCCACAAGCAAAATGACAACGGTGTGGACATAGTTTTATAAACTATCTTTTTTGAATAACTATGCGGAGCGGCGGCTGATTGTAAAATAGTAAGTGACCGGATTTATATTATAAAAACGCATGATGAAAGGACATACATTTAAAAAATGCTAATTGTGGTTAGAACCCCGCTTTAACAATTATGTGCCACTTTGTGTTGGTCTATCACAGTGGTCTCCAAACTGCGGCCCTTTGCTTGCCTTTACGCGGCCCTTGGGCACTATTCCTCCCACTGATACCAAAAATGGAGCACCATTTTTCCCACAGAGGGCTCTATTCTTCCCTAGGATACCAACAATGGGGCAATATTCCTTCCCCCCCCCCCCCCCCCTCCCATACCAAATGTGGTGATGTTTACTCCCACTGATGCCAAGACAATTTCTACTCCTGCTGGCCACAATCTGGCCCTCCTAAAGACAAAAAAACGGCCCTTTGTTTAAAATGTTTGGAGAACCCTGGTCTATCACATACAATACATTTACATTTTTGGCTGTAACGTGACAAAATGTGGACAATTTCAAGGGGTATAAATACTTTTTTCAAGGCACTGTAGCAGGCTATGTGCACTTTATTTGCTTTTTCTGCATCAGGTTAAAAAAATTAAATGGAGAAAGAGCACAGTTGTTGGAATCCCTTCGGCTTCCATTCTGCGCAGCAGGTGAGGAAGAAGCTTCAGAGGAGGGAAGGCGTAAATCAGGCGATAGTGATCCCAAGGTGCCACCAACGCGTCCTCCCACAGGTCCTTGGACCTGGCCACGAACCGTGGCACCTTCTGATTGAGACGGGATGCTAGAAGGACCACGTCTGGAGTGCCCCACTTTGGGCACAGACTCTGAAACACCTCCGGGTGGAGTGACCACATTCCTCTGTCTAGCGTTTGGCGACTTAGGAAGTCGGCTTGCCAATTCAGTACCCCCGGAATGCACAAGGCCGATAGAGCCGGAATGGACCTTTTGGCCCATGGAATGATGTGCGCAACCACGGAAGGATGTGCGCGACCTCCGTCGCTGCAGCCGAACTCTGTGTGCCCCCCTGATGGTTGACTTACACCACGGCCGTGGCGTTGTCGGACTGGAACCTGACCGGTCGGCCCTGCAAATCCAGGGACCACCTGGCAAGGCACAGCTTGATTGCTCGGAACTCCAGTATATCGATTGGCAGGCGGGACTCCTCCTGAGACCAGCGCCCCTGGGCTGACTGGGTGCCCCAAACGTACCCCCAACCGGAGAGGCTGGCATCCGCCAGACCACGGTCCAGTGGCAAGGTAGAAATGACTTCCCGGTCCGAAGCACCGGAGTCCTCAGCCACCACACCAGGGAAGACTTGACCAGTTGACTCAACCGAATCTGGTAATCCAGAGAAGACGGGAGCTTGTCCCAATGTGACAGAATATCCTTCTGTAGTTCCCTGGTGTGGAATTGGGCAAAATTGAAGAGATGACCACGTCTGGGTCAACAGCTGCTGCACCGAAAAAATGCAGTGTCTGGAGTTTCTCCGTTGGGAGAAAAACTCTCGCCTCAGCGGAAATCAGGACTAGCCCAAGGTATTCCAGACGCAGAGACGGAACCAACACCGACTTCTGGATATACAGAAGCCAGCCGAACTCTTGGAGAGCCCGACAAGTGATAGACACGTCCCCTTCTAATCCTGAGGAAGCTCTCAGGAGAAGGTCGTCCAGATACCCCACGATAGCGATCCCTCGCTGCCTCAGCAGGGCCAGCACCTTGGTGAAAACCCGTGGTGCTGATGCCAGGCTGAACGGGAGGGCCACAAATTGAAAGTGGTCCTCCCCGACCACAAAGCGCAGAATCTCTGGTGCTTTGAGCATATCGGAACATGCAGGTACGCGTCCATGATATCCAAGGACTCCATGAAGTCCCCCTGATGGAGTGCCGCTATCACCGAGCGAATAGACTCTGTAACGGACATATGCATGCTGCCGGGACAGTTATAGTCTTCATGCAGGGAGGACTTACAAGGAACTGCATGGCTTGTCACAATTGGATGTACCACATTGTATTCTGAGCTCAAAGGGTTAATTGGACAAGTCTCTTTCATTGCTGAATGCCAATGTTCCCTTTGCATAGCTAATGAACTCTTTTGTGGAGGTAACAGCCCCCCTGTGAGGTGTATGCTGATGGGGATTATGTGCGAGTGATAATTGTTTTAAAGGTTAATTGAATTCTATTGTCTGATCAAGCTAAGTTGAGGAGCCGAAACGGCTAGCGGCTGATTGGCTCAAGGGAAGGTCATTCTTTCAAAGTGTGTGTATTGAAGGCCCCCTTGGGGGGGGGGGGGGGGTGTCATTTGTTTCTGTACAGTTTGTAACCAGATATAAGGAAGAAAAATGTGGCATTAAAAGTCAGTCCTGCTTGACTCTGCAAACGTAGTCTGTCTCGTTTCTTGGAAGGGCGTTCGATGGGATATACCGGCGGTACCTGCATATCGCAGCTTGCCAGGGAAAAGGACGTCTCCAGCGGCTGAGACCCTCACACCAGTGGGTAGCCGTTACAGACTCCATCCTGAATTTTTGTACCTTGACAAAAAAAAATTGAGCGTCACGGCATAATGAATGGGATCATTCCCCGCGCGGGAGTGACGTCATTGTGGCTCCGGCCAATCACAGCGCTGATTAGGGGTGCAACGGATCAAAAAAAAAAAAAAAAAAAAACGTAATATCCACATCTCCCCCACTGCAGTCTCGTCACTAGGGTTGGTGTCACCCAGTGCAAAAAAAAAAATGGTGTCATCCAACCCCCCCCCCCCCCAATTATAGCCCCCCCCTCAGTACAGACCCCCCCCCCCCCCCTCAGTGCAGACACCCCCCACAGTAGTAAAGACGGCAAACAGAGTAACCCCCAGAAGTACAGGCAGACAGAGTAACCCCTCAGTGCAGACCCCTCATCAATATGTTCACTTGACCAAATGCCCAAGGTTTTTGGCAGATGACCAGCACTGCCAAGGAGACTGGAACAACAATGCCACCAAAAGCAAGCATTTCAGCTGTTCTTTAGTCACGTTATTTTACAGATGACAACATAGCGTTCTTGTACTAAAAAATTGCTTACACTGCACTTCCAGACCTCAGACAACGGCTTGTGTGTCCCTCGACCGCGGGCTCCTCCTCCTCTGTGGGTGTACACAGAGAGGAGGGCCGCCGACGGGTGTACCAAGATGGCCGCGGCTCCGGAACTAGGCCGAAGCCGCGGCCTTTCCCAACACTATGGCCGCTAAGGCAATCCGCGGATCGCATAGCGTGCCGATCTGAAGGGGGTGACCCATTCGGATCACGGATCAATGGTGATTCATTGCACCACTAGTGCTGATACCAGGAAGAAGCTCCGAGGGGACATGGCGGAGGGGAACAAGGAGCACTTCGGGGGCTTCGATTTCAGGTAAGTGCCACATAATGAGCTAGTATGCTATGCATACTAGCTCATTATGCCTATCTCTTGCCGGTGTTTTTTTTTTCTGGATTATTTTAAGAGGGTTTACTTCCTTTTTAATATAATAGTAACATTTCTCCAAATTCATTTATATCACATATTCCCTTTAGAAGGCCATAACAAAAGGTTTCACTTATTTATTTTTAATTATGGAGAATCTCTCATGGGAATATGACACTATTATCTGACTTCTCAAGGCCCGAGTAGCTGGGCATAATGGAAAGCGGTTTGGAACCTTCTCTCAACCAAAGTCCAAGAGATACAATAAGCCAGCAAATGATTCAACATGACAGCAACCACGGAACCTTGTCTTATCAGATTGGGGTGGATGTGACTTTTAACCTATCTGCATATTAGAATCCTGCTCGGTGCTTAAAAGTATATGAAAAATTGCCAACCATGCAAATCGTGAACACAAAGAGGACTCTCAAATGTTTAGAAGAAAAAAAAAAAGAAGTATAGCCACTGTTAGCCCCTGAGTTGAAATAGTATCAATGTCTGCAGTTACAACAAGAAACGTATCAGATTTTTAGAAAAGCTTTATGGTCAGGTGCTAGATTTCCTGTTTTTACATCAGCGCCAGCAGATAGCAGACACATGTATGAAACTACGTAAATAGCACACTTCTATTTCTTTCCAGACCACACCATCATTTTCTGTAAAATGTGTTACTAGGGAGAAATTCACACCCCACCACCATCATCATCTGGAAGCCACAAGCAACATTTACATTCTCAGAGGGAAATTATTTTATAAAACCAGTGCCATCATCCAACTGTGTGATTAAATGAATCCGTTTACAAGATCTGAATTTTTAGGCCTCATTCACACCGGCACTGTAAAACCTGCATTTATAGGACGCTTCTAAACACAAATAAATGCAGGTGATGATTTTTCAGTGGTTCTTTTACCTGTATTAGGTGGTCAGTTTAGCGGTGTTTAGATAAAAAAAAAATAATAATCTGTGTCCAGGATTCAGATACTCTACTCATGGCTATACATGTAAACACAGCAAAGAGCATCGAAACCTCCCTTAAATCAGAATTATCCAAAAACGCATAAACAAGGCACCTTAGGAGGCATAAAAGTAGTTTACACAGCGAGGGGAAAAAGTATTTGATCCCCTGCTGATTTTGTATGTTTGCCCACTGACAAAGTAATGATCAGTCTATCATTTTAATGGTAGGTTTATTTTAACAGTGAAAGACAAAACAAAAAAAAATCCATAAAAACGCTTTTAAAAAAGTTGTACATTTATTTGCATATTAATGAGTGAAATAAGTATTTGATCCCCAATGTTTGGGAGGAGGAGAAGAAATGCTGCCTATGATCCCAAAAACACCATCAAACAGGTGGAAACATGCTTTGAGGGTGTTTTTCTGCTGAGGGGACAGGACAACTTCAGTGCATCAAAGGAGTTATGGCCAGGGCCATGTACCATCAAATCTTGGGCGAGAACCTCCTTCCCTCAGCCAGGGCATTAAATATGGGTCGTGGATGGGTATTCCAGCATGACAATGACCCAAAACACAGCCAAGGCCACAAAAGGCGTGGTTTAAGAAGAAGCACATTAAAAAGGTCCTGAAGTGGCCTAGCCAGTCTCCAGACCTTAATCCCATAGACAATATGTGAAGGGAGCTGAAGGTTCGAGTTACCAAACTTCAGCCTCAAAACCTTAAAGTCTTGGAGAGGATCTGCAAAGAGGAGTGGGACAAAATCCCCCCTGAGATGTGTGCAAACCTGGTCACCACCTACAAGCATTGTCTGACCTCAGTAATTGGCGGCAAAACCCTTGTTGCCAAACAGTCATGTTTTGCGAAGGGGTCAAATACTTATTTCACACATTAAAATGCAAATCCATTTATAACTTTTGAAATGCATTTTTCTGGATATTTTTGTTGTATTTCTGTCCTTAAAGCCTCATACACACAATCTGACTTCCATCGGATTTTGTCTGTGGATTTTGGTCCGAAGGGGTGTTGGCCGTGAACTGGGTATGCACACACAGCAGAACTTTTTCAGCCAACATTCACCAAACCATGAGATTTTTCAGCTCTTTGCCGCCACCCTTTGCGCAACTTCTGCTATTGTTGCCTGATGTTTAGCATTGGTTCTGAGCATTGTCATTTAAACTTTGGATTTTAGTCCGACGGACTTGTGTACGCACGATCCGATTATCCTCCACCGGACATTTGTTGTCGGAAAGTTTGAGAGCATTCACAGCGAACATTTGTCTGTTGAAAAACCGAAAACAATTGTCCGATGGAGCATGCACACGGTCGGATTGTCCGATAAAACACGTCTGTCGGAACGTTGTTGTCAAAAAGTCCAATCGTGTGTATGGACCTTTACCGTTAAAATAAACCTACCAATAAAATTAGTGCCTGATCATTTTTTTGTCAGTGGGCAAACATAAAAAATCAGCAGGGGGATCAAATACTTTTTTCCCTTACTGTACTTCTCAGATTACTTCTCTTGCATTTAGAAAAGCTAAACATGCCACCGTGAATGGGGCCCAACAGGCCAACACTATCCTACACATTTGACAAAATTATTGCAGTGATATCCACTATAGTTGACATTGGAATGTTTTGCATAACTTGTAGTGTGGCCATGTGAACATTCCATTGTCAAATGTAGACCACTACAGACAGACAACATGGCTGCTAGGAAATAATTGGAGCATTTCCTGTTGAGCACAATGAGACTTCACTTTAAACTGCAGAAGCTTACCGGTATAGCAGCTGTAATAAAAATACCGTTAACCATTATCTTCCTTCCCTGCCTTATAATATCAGCTGTGGTGATGCTGAACTTCGGGCTGGGAAAAATGTCTTTGCAAGGGGACCCCCTCACAGAAGCGGGGAACCAGGGAAAGTAAAACTGCTCGTTTCTCTTTCCCAACATATGTCAAACACAAGGCCCACAGGCCGAATCTGGCCCGACAGGCTTTGTCTCCGCGTTTTACCTTGCAGCAGGGAACCGTGGCGGAACTTCATTCCACCCCCCTTCTACTCTCCACTCATGCAAGGTATAACTTTTCTCTTAACAGCTCCTGAATCCAATAGAGCCCTGCACACACAAGACAGGGACAGATCTCCAGAGCCTGGAGAGAAAACTATCTCCCTGCAAAAGCAAGGCCGAGCTGCCTACACAGGGAGGTAATAGAGCCACCAACACAGTGAGGGGTTGACCTCTGTGCATAGAACACCCCTAAACTCTGCACTCTGTATGCAGCGCACCCCAAAGTTCTATCTTTGAGTAGATACAACTGGCCTTATGAAGGCAATTACAATGCTGATGTGGCCCGCGATTAAATAAAGTTTGACACCCCTGGTGCCAAACCCATTTCCTTGCTGCAGTGATCTCTAGCAGTTTCATGTAATGTGTCCCCAGTCTCTAACAACTCCTATATAATGTCAGCAGCAGGCTCTGACCATCTCCTGTATTATGCCCAGTCTTTGACCATAACGTGTTGCACGTCTGCTGTCTGACACTGGGCCCTTGTGGCAATGTCGGGGGGCTGAACTTGCGGCCCCCATATTAAGACAGTTGACCACCCTTGCAATGTGAGGGGACCCCCAACTGTAAAGGTATTCTCCTTTCAATCACAGGGATCACCTTTAAAAACTATATTCCCATGCAAATAATGTTCATGAAATTCACAGAGAAGGCCCAATTTCTTCCGTTCTAAGCAGAAAAAGGGAAGGAAGGCTTTGACCACATATGCCACGTACCAGTCTGTTGGCCAAGTTACAAAGTACATTACAGCAGGTTCCAGTGACGGACAGGAAGAGTTCACCACTCATAGCCCTCGGGTCAAAGTTTACTAGCATGCCGGACATTTGTAACTAAAATTAAGGCTCTCTGTTTTTCACAATTTGTTTTATGTTTGTGCTGTTGATCTGCCACATACATTTTGCAGCCACTTCCTGTCTACATGCATGTACCCAAACTATGGCTGTATTGCATCTCTCCGAGTACGGTAACAATGGACCGTGTCAGTAGAGTGTGCTTTGAAACAGCAAGTAGCAGTCGCCACTGGAAGCATGGTGACAGGGAACTTTGGGTGACAGGAAGAACACTGACATCCTATGACAGGAAGTTGCCTAAACAAGGACATTCATGGCAGGACCACCAGGTATTTTCATGAAAGATGCAACTTAAAAATTACTTTGAAATCACAAGCTAAAGTTTAATACTTTAGTGACAGGAATTACATCTACATGAAATGTAGGAATAAGGCTTGGTCTGAAAATGACTGCATTGTCTACATGACATTCTGCAATTGTCAATAATAACAAATACATTTCCAGTACAAGCAAGGCCTTCCACTATCATGGCTGGACTTCTTATTGGAACTTCAAAGTAGCTCACGCACATAAAAAACGAAAAAAAGTTTTCCCCTGCTCTGGGCTTTATGATGTCAGGAACAGTCCATTATTTAAAGGGTCACTAAAGGAAAAAAAAAATTTAAGCTGAAATGACTGTTTACAGGGTATAGAGACATAATAGTTAACCGATTCCCTTTAAAAATGATTAAAAATAGATAAAAAATCAATCATATAATGTACCTACAGTTTAGTTTAGTTTTTGCTGTTGTTTCCTGGTTCTCTGATGTACAGAGACAAAGAGCCAATAGAGGGCAGTGATGCTTTGTAAAACGAAACTGGATTGGTGCTGACACAGTAATCACACCTCCTTGATTAGTCACCACAGTGAGAAATCTCCCAGTACTGTGGTGATCAGGAAACAGACAACCAGGAAGTGTCCAGAACAGAGAGGAATTACAGCAACATCAAAGCAAAAACGAACAATGAGGACATGAAACCAGGTCTGCAGTAAGGTAAAGGAAGCTATTTAGCTAAAAAAAAAAAAATTCCTTTAGTGACCCTTTAAGACTTCTAGTGGGGTGGGGGTTAGAGTATATCTCTGCTCTCCTCTATCCTAAAAGGAAAAAAAGGTGCAGTGCAGGAACAGCCCCACTGCCAGGCGAAAAAAAATGATTTTCGCCTGGAGTTCAAGCTTTAGAGTTGCCAACTAACTCTTTATGAGCGAATTTCAGAACCAAAGCGATGATAGGTGTGGTACTTTGATTTTAGTACATATGGTAAATGTTTTTATGAGCATTCTATATGTTGCTTTTCATACAGCTCTACAAGTAAGGTAGTACATCAAACAAAGAATGTGAGGGGACAGCATCGAGAGAGAATAAAGATGGACAAATCTCAACTAACAGAGCTGGATCGAAAGAAAACAAAGCAATGTAAGGATCCAAACAGGCAAAGACAATAGCAGATAAAAATTGGGTGCAGAAAAGATCACTCATGATGTCATTCTGAGCTGCACCGCCAAATTGTGACAAAAGCATGACACAAAGCACTTGCCCCCTGTGACAAAAAAATACAAAGATAACCTTAGGAGTAGGAAAAAATGAACTGGCTGATCAATAAAGTCAACAAATTAGCGACAGCTACCAAGAAAAAGAAAACCGAAATCAGCACATTCAGTGCGGAACTAAAAAAACGATACTATAGGTACATTACACCTGTCCATAGACTCAAATCACACAGCTTTTAAAAAGGATCTACATTTCTCAGTTATTCAAGTGTAAATTTTCAAATCTCATAGCCTCCCAGCTGAAAGCAACTGTCACTTCTTTAAATTAAAATGACTTCGAAGTGCTACCAAAGAAAAGTTTAAAAAGTAGTACCTGCAATTAAACTGAACACTTTCCTGGGAGTTCTAAAGGCCCAAACTACTGATCTTCACTCTCCACTGCCGACAAAAAAAAGAAAAAATCTCGGCATTCAACACACTTCCAAGAGTGTCAGATGTCCATGACCCCCTAGTAAGCACTGTGGTTCCATATGACAGCCCACTACATCATTACTGTGCCCTATTAGTGACAAAGGGCTCTGGCAGAAGGGACTACAACATGCAGCAGGGAACACGGGAATCTGACACTTCAGGAAGTTGCAGAAGACTCTCCAGGCTGAGCTACCTCTTCTAGAGAGGTAAAGCTGGAGGCCCAGTCCAACTATTAGTGTTCTTTGTTTCTTTTTAGAGTCACTTTGAAGTGGAATTAGACCACAGTGTGGTCGGCCAGCCTTTGCCATGATACGCACACTTACCTCTCTGTGCGCTCTCCTCCACCTGAGGTCTGAGCTTCCTGTAAACCACTTTATCCCCACTGGTATTATGCTATACCCCTTCTCTTCTGGGTCCGCTGTCTTCTCAATTCATGCAATGGGCAGCCACTGATGATATAACTTAGCACCTGGCTCCATTACAGATACTGGGACATTATGCTGTACTACAACATACAGATCAGAGTCAGACCAGGTCAGCGTACACATTTTAAAAAGGTGCCAGTAGGTAAAGCTGGCCATACACGGCTTGGATTTCACCAGATTCCTTCTGAATTGGTTATGTATGGCTCTGTTCAACTTTTTGTTGACTGTTCAACAAAGTTTTGTTGGAGACTGTCAGAACATTGCCAGTCGGACAGTGTCTCGCATCTGATGCAGGCGCTGCTGTTAGGCTATTGTATTCTGACAGCTGACGCCGGCGGCTGTCAGGATACTCTATTGGGGAGCATTCATCCATCTGCACTGTGACACACTGATAAAGGAACCTGATAAAGTAGTTCTAAAGCTAAAACATTTTTTTACCTTAAGACCAATTCACACGTGTACAAGGGTAAATGGCAGAGCAGCCAGAGAGATTCAATGCTCTGGCCATTTTCTGTGTCCGGCTGGCTAGGGGGCACTGTGGTGCACAATTCAGCACACACCGCAGCATGTTTTTTTTTTTTTGTACAAGCTTTATTTGAAGTGTACAAAACATACATTTAATTCTCTGCAATGTAAGAGTGGCGTGCTTCTCTGCCCGACATTGCAGTGTGATTTGGGCTGGTACACTGCAATAAAATGCAACAAGTCTGCATTTAAGTGTAGCACTAGGCTGTGTTGCAGTGTGTACGGGACACATAGGAAAATCGTTTTCCGAGTGTCCGTTTGGTAAAGGACGCTTTACTATGTGGTAAAACATCTGTCACCGCACATAGTGTGCATTGACCATTAACCGCCCTCCCGCAGCTGCCCTTTAGGAACTTCTGGATGACAAGAGGTGGGCATTCAGGTCATGTGACCACTGTGATTGGAAACTTTCTGATCATGCGACAGTCAATCACAAGGATGCATCAGGGTGTTTATAGAGGGCCGCATATATGCAGCCTCTGTGTTAAAACCCATCCACCGAGAGCCAGCATTAACCCCTTGGCGCCAGCAAATACGTGGCCTCTCCCTACCTGGTCATTGGCACTGGGGGGGGGGGGGGGGGGGGTCGCATATTTTTGTGAATCGCTGTGCAAACAGCTGTACCGAGAGTGTGTGCTCTTGACACACCGGCGCCTAACCGAAAAGTTTATGGATCATGTAACCGCCGTGACATCCAATCACGACGGTCACATGCTCCTAAGCCCCACCTCCATAAAACTCTTAAAGGGCCAGGAGGCACGGGTGTGAAAAGGTCAAGTTAAGAAAAAAAGAATTAGGAATTCCCGTGCCCCTCCCTCCATCTAAACACTTAGCCGACTCCTGGATCGATCCAGCGTTGTGCCTGGCTGCACTCAGGGACTGACAGACAGAAGTGACAGCAATTGGTTCCTGCTGCTGTCAGTCAAAATTAGTGAGGAAGGAGTGGGGGGCCAAACCGCGGTATGCGTGTCAATAGATTCACAACTCCAGTCCTCAAGCCGCCCCAACAGGTCATGTTTTCAAGCTTTCCATTATTGTGCACAGGTGATTTGATCAGTTTCACAGCTGTTTCATCTGAGGGAAATCCTGAAAACATGACCTGTTGGGGCACCTCGAGGGCTGGAGTTGAGATATACTGCAATAGATGCGCACGGCCCAGCTCAGGATCAAACCTGCACCTTCGTACCCATAGCAAGTGGGTTGCTTTGGGGGCATATGGAGAAGATGGGGCATCACACAACGGGGGACCCTAGAAGAGGTGGTTTACAAAGCAGGTACGTGTGTATGTATATTAAAAAAAAATACTTTTTCAGATTTTAGTTCTTAAAGCGGAGCTCCACCCAAAAATGCAACTTCTGCTTTTCTGGTTCCTCCCCCCTCTCCAGTGTCACATTTGGCAACTTTCGAGGGTGAGGAGCAGATACCTGTCTAATACAGGTATTTGCTCCAACTTCCGGCGATAGATCCCCCGTAGAATCTGCGGCGATCTACGCCATGTCCGACCCCCGCCTCGTGCTGTCTTCTGGGAGACTCACAGGTCCCAGAAGACAGCAGGGACCAGTCAGATCGTTCAGCACAACTCGCGGAGTAGCGAACCAGGCTGCAAAGCTTCACTTCCTGATTCCCTTAATGAAGATGGTGTCGCCTCCACCCAGGAGCAGAGGGATGGGTCGACTTCGGGTGAGGACATTGCGGGCGCCCTGGACAGGTAATTGTCCTTATTTTAAAAGTCAGCAGCTGCAGACTTTTAAACAAGAAAATATTTCAGTGGAACGCTGAAAGCTATATGTGGCCAGCTTTAATACGTTTTCTTGGCGAGGATATGACAAGATCCGCATTATAGTGGGTAAGGTTTCCTTTAAAGGACAGTGGTGTACCATCTTTGTGAATGGAGCCTCATATATAATAACAAGCTAGCCCTTTTTTTGTCCCCCTAAACATGCTCCTTTAAGTCACAAACAAGTGACAACATCCCCTCCAATGTTGAGCAGCTGTGGCCCCTCCCCCTGTGACATATAGATGTCCCCCCCCCCCCCCCCCTCCCTGGTCTCCGTGCAGGCACACCATTCACAAAGAATGACCACATCCTCAGCCCACAGACAACTAGTTGTGATGTGCAGGAAACACACAAGTACTGAGCCGGGCCCCCAAACACCACCTCAGGGGCCCCCAAGGGGGGGTCCCCCTCCCCTCAGATCCCTGTACAGGGCCAGTCCTAGGCCCTCCTGAGCCCACCACCCCACAAAGCCCCCGATGTGTCAGCTACGCGGGAAAGGCAAGCAGCCCCTACCACAGCCATCGCTTCCTGACACCATTGGGGGCCACCCGGATAACTTTCACCTCACGTAGTCGCCTCCATTCTCCAGCTCGGTAACAATAGAGGCCTCAAAACATGGGCAGGAGGGGGGGGGGAGGACCCAGCCTCAGAGACCGGCCCCCTTTTCTAACACCCGTCTCCCCCCTTCCGGAGCTGTAAAACAACGAAAGAACGGCAGCCATAGGGCGTGTAGGGTTCCCGGCGGCGGCCGGTGACAAAACAGAGGCTATACTCACAGGCGGAGCGGGAGGATGGAGTCGGATTGTTTCGGTGTCTCTCTCAGCCCCCGGAGCCGTCTCCCTGTCGCTGCCTATCACTCCGACAACATGGCGGCGCACTGGGGGGACTCGGAGGTGCCTCGGTGCATGATGGGAAGAGGAGGAGGGAGGACTGGGAGCCTAGTTACCTTGGTAACCCTGCGGCCTGCCGGGAAAGCAGGCAGGGTTAGGAGTGTTATGAAGGGAGATTTCTCTCGGTGTACTGTAAAGTGTATTGTTCGTACAGGGCAGCCTCACAGGGGCAGGAGTGCCAAAGACAGCTCTGTGAGGCTAGACCTCGGTCGCCACAAGTACTTCTTCATTAATATCAGAGAACTTTTCCATGTTCTAGAAGTGTCAGCACCCATTCATGTAACCTCAATAAAGCTAAAGCACTCTGTATGATAAACAGTTATCAAAGTGGAACTTTACCCATAACAACTTATGTTCTTTAGCAAGGAACATACATTCCACATTAACAATTCTGCTACCAATTGCCTCCAGCATTGTTCCTGTTTCTTCTTGTTGGAGGCGGCCATTTTTCTGAAGCCCAGATCCCCTGAACAGCAGTAAATCATAAAGCGGATCTTAAAGTGGAGGTTCACCCTAAAAAAAAATTCTAACAATACATTGAGAAGACTGATTACACTGCGGGTATGCTGTTTTATTTTTTACGTACATACCTCGTTATCGCCGTTTCATCCCTCGGCTTCCGGTATGATTCTTGCGGGTCTGGGCGTTCCTAGTTGATTGACGTTCCTCCGACCGACGCATACTGCGCATCACGAATTTCCGAAAGAAGCCGAACGTCGCTGCGCAGGCGCCGTATAGAGCCGACTCTATACGGCGCCTGCGCAATGACGTTCGGCTTCTGTCGGAAAGTCAGGACGCGCAGTATGCGCCGGTCGGAGGAACGTCAATCAAATAGAAACACCCAGTCCAGCAAGAATCATACCCGGAAGCCGAGGGATGAAACAGCGATAACGAGGTATGTACGAAAAAAAAAAAAAACAGCATACCCACAGTGTAATCAGTCTTCTCAATGTATTGTTAGCAATTTTTTTTTAGGGTGAACCTCCACTTTAACCACTACAGACCCGAACCTATTTCTGAGATTTGGCGTTTACAAGTCATGCCTCTGCCTCTGGGTGTCATGCTTGTGGCTGTCAGAGTCTTGCTATGCATCATGGGACTTGTAGTTCTGCAACAGGTAGAGGTCCATTAATTGCATATCCCTGCCCTAGCCACTTCAGCCCCGGACCATTTTGGTGATCAAAGACCAGGCCACTTTTTTGCAATTCGGCACTGCGTCGCTTTAACTGACAATTGCACGGTCGTGCAACGAGGCTCCCAAACAAAATTGACGTCCTTTTTTCCCCCACAAATAGAGCTTTCTTTTGGTGGTTTTTGAACGCTTTCCCATTTTTTATTTTTTGCGCTATAAACTAAAAAGCATCAATTTTGAAAAAAATGCAATATATTTTACTTTTTGCTATGATACATATCCCCAAAAAATATATGTAGCATTACCCCCGGAGGAGCTGCTGGTTGATTTGGGTGGCACATTTACCTCATGGCTCCTCCGAATTCCTAGGGGCGAGTGATGCGTATTGCATTTAGAAAAAGTAAAGGAATGTCCACAACAGGTGCTCTTTGCTGTGCTCTTTATTACCCAGCCAGGTAAAAACAATAAACTTGTGGTGAGGAAAGTAAAGTTGAAGAAGAAAGAGACCAGCAGAGTCAGGCGTGATGATAGGGAAACAGTCCTGCTCCCAAGCGTAACACTTTCCCTGCACCACTCCTGCCGGAGTGGGTTTAGCGTACCCAGACGGGCCTCTCTCACTGACCTGGCAGCCAGAGTATCACTCGAACGTTTGTAGGATAAAATCTCTGCCACAGACCCTCCTTGGTGAACTTCAGAGAGACACCCCTGCCACAGACCCTCTCTGATTTGGTAGTTACGGAGATAATACTCCTTAGATGAGTTACGCCTGGATTTCCTTACTCCTTTACTTGTTGCTCAGATACCGACTGACAGGTGATCAATCCTTCAGTTTCCGGCTACCTTGATCCACGGTGGTTTGTCGAGGCCCTTTTGGATCGCCAGCCTCTCAATGGCGCTCCTCAGACGGACTCCCCACCGAACAGCAAATACAGCTTGGGATCCTCAAAGGTGGGGACCCAGTCGCTGTTCAGATGCTCTGGGCCAACATGGTCCCAGAACCAGGAACACTGCGTGGCACGCACGCCCCGGCCAGGTAAGCCATAACGCCGGGGCGTGGTGATGTGGTCACCCTAAAGGTGGGTGCCACACTCGTAGAAGAAGACCCAGAACCAATGGCGCCTGCCTCATAAATACCCCTCCCAGCATGCACAGCGAGGTCAAACCCTCCTTATTGGCTGCTGCGAAAGAGCACCCAAACCTTGACTCCACTGCTGCCACCTGCAGCACCGGGGTTGGAAGAACACCCCAGCGCAACAGAATAGCCTACAGCACAGCCAAGCTGAGACAGAGACCCAGTTTTGCACTTGACAATTTGGATCATAGTTTAACTATACTCTGATCTCCCTCTAAATTTAACTAGCACCGGTACTATAAAGTACACAAGCGCTACATATATAAAAAAACATTTTTCTCTTATCGTCCATGGACGGACACAGCTCCTTAAATCTTGACAAGTGGGTTATGTTCCCTGTTTACAGGAGAGGACTAGGCAGAAACATGTTAGATAATTAAATACCTGTCTCCCTGTCTCTAGGTTGGAGGGGCGGCTTGCAGGTTCGCAATTTGGTGAAACCTCCCTGCTCTCCGACCAGTGGGTCTGCGAGGTGGTCTCTTCGGAGTACTAGATAGGGTTTCCTCCCATCCACAGAACAAAGTTCTTTCCTCGTGTCTTCCTCTCCCGGCCCGTCGGTCTGCCTTGGGCAGTGTGGGACTTGCTAAGCTGCGGGGTAATTTTACCTTTCCTGCAGGACGAGAGGTTTGGGGTTTTCTAGGGGCCTCAGGCCCTAAATACCTTTTGTAAATGTCTGGTAGTTCCGCATGGAATCCATTCGTTCGGTGGTAGCTGTGCTCCATACGGGGGACGTTCTGGCGTCCTCGGGCATGTCCCGTTTTGCGCATGTCACAGTGTTTTTTTCTGTTTTTTGTGATGAGAGAGGGTCTCTGTCAGCCTGTGGCCCTCCCTTTTGATCTGGTGTCAGCACCATGGGTTTTCAGCTGGGGGCTCGCACTTATCCTAACTTGGGACAGCGAGGCTTTGTCTCATTGGCTACTTGGACGACTTTCTTCTGAGAGCAGCTTCTGTCTCAGACCTAGTGGATGTGTTATTCCCATTTAGACCCTCTGAAGATTCGGGTGGGTGTTAAACGTTTAGGCCAGAAGGTGTAGCTCAGTGGCAGCAAGCCTGCCCTCCATGTGTGCGACCCAGGGTTCAAATCCTGGGCATGCTAGGTTCCGACTCAGTGTTGGAGTATCTAGGGTTGATCCGGACTCCTCGGTGGCGAAGGTACTTCTTCCCCTGGAGAAATTGCAGACTCTTCAGTCTGCGGTGAAGGTATTGGCATCACGCAATCTGTCGTCTCTCCGAGCACCTGCTGGTCCGGGGCCTGTGGGTAGCCTCCTTCGAGGCGATACTGTATGCCCAGTTCCACACTCGGGTTTTCCACGGAAAATACTGTCCAGGTGGTAAAAATCTCTTGTCTCTGAAATCATCAGATTCTGGTGCGCCACCTAGTCAGAGTCTCTCTGAGTTGGTGACGGAGATCCCCGACTCTTCGGTCCGGGAATTTTGTTTCTTCCTTCCAGTGGTCGGTGTTTCCTCACGGGCTGTGAACCTGGGGGGTCCAGTCGGCCCTGAGTCGCTGGACTTGCGTGGACCTACGGCCACACCTCCCGCTCTCGTCTGGTCTCAGTAGCTACCCAGGGTCGGACCTGGCTAGTGCCTGGGTGGGAGACCGCCTGGGAATGCCAGGTGCTGTCTACCGTTCATTGTCCTACTATTTTAGGCGATCAGGCTATGCTTCTCCTCGTGGTCGAGGAGGTTGCAAGGTCGTCCGATCTGGTTTCAGCCGGCCAACGCCACGGCCGTGGCTTTGGTCTACCATCGGGTATACCGGCAGACGGACTACTGGAGTCTTTGTGCTTGTGCTTGGGGTGTTTCGGCTCCCTTGCAGGAGGTGAGCCTCACAGGGCATGGATCTCCTGGCTGCTCGTCTCTATCGCAAGGGTGTCGAAGTTAGTGGCCATGTCACTGTAGTTTTTTACTGATATAATTCCCACCCCTCGTTTTTGACGCTGCTTGGGGACGTCCCACTTGTCAAGATTTAAGGAGCTGTGTCCGTCCATGGACGATAGGAGAAAATAGGATTTTTTGTACTCACCGTAAAATCCTTTTCTCTGAGTCCATGGACGGACACAGCACCCACCCCTTCTTTTTAGGTTTGTACTGCTTGTTACGAACTGAGGCTGCATGCTGCAGTGAGGGGGGTTATGTCTGGAGGGACCGCCCCCTGGGCGGGGCTGTTCAACTCTGTTAATGTAACATGTATTTAATTATCTAACATGTTTCTGCCTAGTCCTCTCCTGTAAACAGGGAACATAACCCACTTTTCAAGATTTAAGGAGCTGTGTCCGTCCATGGACTCCGAGAAAAGGATTTTAAGGTGAGTACAAAAAATCCTATTTTCTTTATCGTACATCACGGGACACAGAGAAGCATAGTAATTACTATGTGGGTTATAGAGAGTACCTTCAGGTGTGGACACTGGCACGCCCTTAAGGCAAGAAGTTCCCTCCCCTATATAACCCCTCCCATACCGGGAGTGCCTCAGTTTTTTGCCAGTGTCTAAGGTGTTGGTCACGAGTGAACATGTGCTCCAAGGAGCTCCACTGGAGGGATCCATATTGGATGTAAAAAGCCTCCATGAAATCCGGATCCGTCCAAAGTGCTTCTGAGCCAAAGTGGACGGTACCCGGGCCCCGGTTAAGAAGAACGGGGTTTGGCCTGTAATGCTTCTCTTTGAGAGCTGGATCCTGGTTATTCAGTACTTTGGTCAATTTCCTAATACCAAAAGTTTACTGACAGGGTGCGATATGGGTCCAGGGGTGTGGTGTTCCTGTCCATGGACCCCGGTCCCTGAAGGTCTATAGACGCTGCTCTCCGTGATGGGTGAAGATTGGACTGCTGTTTTTGCAGAGTCCTGCAGCGTTGGATCAGGTAAGTGAAGGTGCTTCAGGACTTGGTCCTAGGAGTAACCTTCCTTTATTTGAGCCATTATGTTTGCCTAAAGCTATCTGTCTGTGCTTCTCCTATATGGTCCTGTGTGTTGTGGGGAGGAGGGGTATCTAGTCAGGTAGTTAGCCCCTCCTGTGCAGGTTAAAGCAGAAAAAAGTTGTCCAAAATGTTTGGCTTCACTTGGCTTACCTGGTCCTCACATGGAGCTGTGGTGTTCCATCCTCATGCATGAGCGCGTAAGCGTCATGCGCGCGCGACATTGATGTGTCTTAGGCGCACGCGCGCGCACAAATGAATTTTTTGTACGCTGCTTCAGTGCGCACGAATGTGCGCGGCGTGCTCCGTGAGATGCGTGTGACGACATGTGCGCGCGTGCGGCTACGTGTGCGCGCGTAGCCTCGTGGTGCACGCCTAACAGCGGCGCGCGCGTGCGCATGCGCGCAGGGGGTCTATCTCAGCTGTTCTCTATGAGAAGAAGGAAAATCACCGCTCAAGGTGGGTCTGCTATAGGGTCATACACAGGTGTAGGATTCCAAGGGTGCTGGCAGTGCACTAGGCAAGCATGGGCGTAAAATGAAGGATGGATGGCCGCACTCCAAACCAAACAGGTTGTCTTTATTTAAACGAACAGCAAAACATACCAGATCACAGCAACAGAAACAGGAGGATAACCGACGTTTCGCACTGACTTAGTGCTTATTCATGGCATGAATAAGCACTAAGTCAGTGCGAAAAGTCGGTTATCCTCCTGTTTCTGTTGCTGTGATCTGGTATGTTTTGCTGTTCGTTTAAATAAAGACAACCTGTTTGGTTTGGAGTGCGGCCATCCATCCTTCATTTTACGCCCATGTTCTCTATGAGACTTGAGATTACAGGACAGAGCAGGTCAGGTGATTACACCTAGTCCTTATATGCTCCAGTCCACCTAACTGGTTCTGGCTGACGGTGGACACAGAGATCTTGTGCACATACTTTCAGTATTTAGTACTGGTGGTGGACAGTGACATCTGCTTAAGGCGCATAGTGGGCTCTGCACCTTGCCAACCATCAAATAGCATCGTCAGTGCTGGTCTATAGGTTCGCAAGTAGTTGCAACTATTGTGAGTACCTCAGCTTTATCATGGCTAAAGGCTCAGGGACTAGAAGCAAGAAAGCAAAGGGATCGCCATCTGGCTCAGAGGATCTCGGGCATGCTCCTGCGGCTGCTTCCTCTCCTGAAAAATTGAAGGAGGCCCAGGGTGAACCATCAGGGCTGTCAGATGCCTGTTCTGCCCTTGTCCCACCTGCTCCAGTTTTTGTGACACAGGAGGCTCTGGCCTCAGCTATGGGGGGTCTGGAGCAGAGATTAGCGACCTTGATTGCATCCTCTCTCTCAAGGGAAAAACACACAAGGTCCCCCTCTCCCTCTGAGGAGTCCCTCGATTTGGAGCATGCATCCTCAGAAGAGGTTGATTTACCCTCTGGAGATCTGGCAGAAGGTCAGCTGGAAGTAGTGGACTCTGAGGATTCCACTTTGGGAGAACCCTTTTCGGCGTCGCAATCCAAAAAATTGTTGGTCCAGTCCCTCACTGAGATGGTCCATTCGGCCTTCAAGTTGCCACTTTCAGAGCCAGCTGCAAGTGCAGTCTCGTCTTTAGGCTCCTTAAAAGCTCCTCAAGCTAATTATTCCTTCCCGGTTCACCCCCTGCTGGAAGGGCTTATCTACAAGGATTGGGAACATCCAGATAGATATTTTCTTCCTCCTAAGAAGTTTTCGGTTTTATACCCCATGGATATAGCCATTCACTAAAAAATGGGGCATCCCCAAGGTTGACGCAGCTGTGTCCTGCGTAAACAAATCTTTGACCTGTCCAGTAGACAACGTTCTGGTATTCAAAGATCCGACAGACAAGAGATTAGAGACTTTATTAAAAACCTCTTTTGCTTCGGCGAGAGGAATAACCCAGCCTGCAATTGCGGCTATTGGGATTTGCCAGGCCTTGAAAGACCAGTTTAAAGGGGTCTTAAAGGAATTGCCGGCACAACAGGCCCAGAATTTGGCTGAGTTTCCCAGAGCATTATGTTTTGCCATAGATGCTATTAAGGACTCCATTCAGCAGTCCTCACGTCTCACTCTCTCGCTAGTTCATATGCGCAGGTTACTCTGGCTGAAGAACTGGTCTGCTGAAGCCCCGTGTAAAAAATTACTGGCGGGGTTTCCCTTTCATGGAGAGCGTTTGTTTGGGGAAGATCTGGATGCTTATATTCAGAAAATTTCCAGTGGCAAAAGTACACTGTTGCCAGTAAAGAAAAGGTTTAGGGGTTAGGGGTTCCCCCTCCTTTAAGAGATCCTCCTCTCCTATCCCTAGTACTTCCGGTACCAGGCAGTTCCGACGGCCTCCTGGACGATTCAATGCAGGTGGGAAGCCACAGGGCCAGCCTCAGGCTTCCAAAAAGCCTTGGAACCGTAAGCCACAGGCCAAGCCAGCAACTAAGTCAGCATTATGAAGGTTCTCCCCCACTCAGCCGGGTGGGGGGAAGGCTTCAGCTGTTTGCGGAGGCTTGGCTAGACAGGATCCAAGACAGGTGGGTCCTCTCTACGGTCTCCGGGGGCTACAAGCTGGAGTTGAGCGAATTTCCTCCACCGCGCTTCTTAACCTCGAACGTCCCAAAGGACCTCGGCAAAAGAAGGTCCTTAGCATTGGCCTTAGATCATCTGTTATCCCAAGGGGTAATCAGAGAACTGCCAGTGGAAGAACAAGGTTTGGGGTTTTATTCCAATCTCTTCACCGTCCCCAAACCAAACGGGGATGTAAGACCCATCCTGGACCTCAAGACCTTAAACAAGTTCCTAAAGGTCCAATCATTCCGGATGGAATCGATCAGGTCAGTGGTGGCCTCCCTGCAAGGAGGGGAACTACTAGCGTCCATCGATATAAAGGACGCATACTTGCACGTTCCTATCTTTCTCGACCATCAGAAGCTGCTTCGCTTCGCGGTAAATCAGCGCCACTTCCAGTTCGTGGCCTTACCTTTTGGTCTGGCCACCGCTCCTCGTGTTTTCACGAAAGTATTGGCTCCACTGTTAGCCTATCTAAGGTCTCAAGGCATATCCATAGTAGCCTATCTAGACGACCTATTGGTAGTAGACCGGTCAGTGGCCGATCTAAACTCAGCGGTACACAGAACCGTAAAATTTCTGGAATCCATGGGTTGGGTTCTCAACCTGGACAAGTCAGCCTTAATGCCTGTGCAAAGGCTCGAATATTTGGGTCTACTCATAGACACAAAGCTAAAAAGGGTCTTCCTGCCCCAAAGGAAGTTCGAGGCTTTAAGAGAACTAATTCAACTAGTCAAAGCAAAGCGTCAGCCTCCCATTCGCCTCTGTATGAGGTTACTGGGAAAGACGGTAGCCTCGTTCGAGGCCGTTCCATTTGCGCAGTTCCACTCAAGGGAGCTTCAACATGCCATTCTGTCCGCTTGGAACAAAAAGGTTCAAGCCTTGGATCTCCCTATGTCTCTCTCCCGGTCAGTCCGGCAGAGCCTTTGTTGGTGGCTGGTTCCCCGGAACCTGCTAAAGGGGAAGTCCTTTGTTCCCGTGACATGGCAGGTTGTGACCACGGACGCCAGTCTGCTAGGCTGGGGTGCAGTCCTGGGAGGTTTGTCTCTCCAGGGGAAATGGTCAGCCTCCGAGAGGTCTCTACCCATAAATCTGCTGGAAATTCGAGCAGTCTATCTAGCCCTGTCAGCTTGGTCAGACAGGTTGAAGGGTCTTCCGATCAGGGTTCAATCAGACAATGTCACTGCTGTGGCATACATAAATCACCAGGGGGGCACAAGAAGTCGTGCAGCCCAAAGAGAGGTGAATCGAATCCTGACCTGGGCAGAGAAATATGTCCCATGCATATCTGCAGTGTTCATTCCGGGAATAGACAATTGGCGAGCAGACTATCTAAGCCGCCAACAGGTGCTTCCAGGGGAATGGACTCTTCACCCCGACATCTTCCAGAGCATTTGTCAGAGGTGGGGAACACCAGATGTCGATCTCTTTGCATCGAGGTTCAATGCAAGAGTGGGCAACTTTCTGTCCCGGACAAGGGATCCACTTGCTTACGGCACGGATGCACTGGTGTTCCCATGGGACCAGTTCTCCCTAATGTATGCGTTTCCTCCGCTGCAATTATTACCCCGTCTTCTTCGCAGGGTAAAGTCGGAAGGAAGACCAGTGATTCTGGTGGCTCCAGCGTGGCCCAGAAGGGCCTGGTTCGCGGACATTGTAAGGATGTCCGTGGGGCAACCGTGGTCCCTTCCGCTTCGGCCGGACCTATTGTCCCAGGGGCCAATATTCCATCCTTCCTTACCGTCTCTCAATTTGACGGTTTGGCTATTGAGTCCCATATCTTAAAGAAAAGGGGTCTCTCTAATGCGGTGGCATCTACTTTGATTAATGCCAGAAAACCGGCATCCAGACTTATCTATTACCGAGTTTGGAAATCTTATGTGGCCTGGTGCGAGACCAGGGGTTGGCATCCCCGGAGGTATCTCATTGGCAGAATTCTGGAGTTTCTGCAGTTAGGGGCAGACATGAAGTTGGCCCTAAGCACCATTAAGGGCCAGATCTCGGCCTTATCGATTTTTTTCCAAAGGCCACTAGCTACACATTCCCTGATCAAAACCTTTTTGCAAGGTGTGATCCGGCTTAGTCCACCAGTCAAGATTCCCTTGTGTCCATGGGATCTGAATCTGGTCCTTTCTGTCTTACAGAAACAACCATTTGAGCCCTTGGCTCATATTCCTTTGGTCCTTCTGACCAGGAAGGTGATATTTTTGGTAGCCATAACCTCCGCCAGGAGGGTTTCGGAGTTGGCGGCCTTGTCTTGTAAGGAACCGTACCTTATATTCCATAAGGATAGAGTGGTCCTACGGCCCCACCCGGCTTTCCTACCTAAAGTTGTTTCAAAATTTCATTTGAATCAGGATCTTGTTCTCCCGTCTTTTTTCTCAGAACCTAGTTCTGCAAGGGAGAAGTCTTTACATACGCTAGACGTATTAAGAGCAGTTAAGATCTATCTTAAGGCTACTGCTCAGGTCCGGAAAACTGATACATTGTTTATCCTGCCAGAAGGTCCCAGATGTGGGTAGGCAGCGTCGAAGTCCACTATCTCCAAATGGATTCGGCAGGGTCATTACTCAAGCCTATGGCTTGAGGGGAAAGGTTCCCCCGTTTAAGGTTAAAGCACATTCCACTAGAGCGGTGGGTACTTCCTGGGCAGTGCATCATCAAGCCTCCATGGCTCAAGTCTGCAAGGCCGCGACATGGTCGTCTGTCCATACTTTCACTAAGTTTTATCAATTGGACATAAGAAAGAATGAGGAGAGCGCCTTTGGGCGCAGTGTGCTGCAGGCTGCAGTTTGATTCCTCATGTCTGATGCCGCCCGGCTTATTTCTTGGGGTCTCCCTCCCCTCATAGCATTGCTTTAGGACGTCCCACATAGTAATTACTATGCTTCTCTGTGTCCCGTGATGTACGATAAAGAAAATAGGATTTTTATAACAGCTTACCTGTAAAATCCTTTTCTTGAAGTACATCACGGGACACAGAGCACCCGCCCCTCTTTTTGGGGTATTTGGGACACTTATTGCTTGCTACAAAACTGAGGCACTCCCGGTATGGGAGGGGTTATATAGGGGAGGGAACTTCTTGCCTTAAGGGCGTACCAGTGTCCACACCTGAAGGTACTCTCTATAACCCACATAGTAATTACTATGCTTCTCTGTGTCCCGTGATGTACTTCAAGAAAAGGATTTTACAGGTAAGCTGTTATAAAAATCCTATTTTTTCCCACATTCCCACAGTTTAGGCCAATACGTATTCTTCTACATATTTTTGGTAAAAAAAAATCGCAATAAGCGTTTATTGATTGTTCTGCACAAACGTTATAGCGTCTACAAAATAGGGGTCTGTTTTATGGCATTTTTATTAATTTATTTATCAGTCTGTTGAACTGTTCACTAGGGGGAGCCATACTGTTATAGCTGTTTATATCATTTTGTGATCTTGACTGTTTTATGTGAGACTTGGTGGAGAGGTGCCCCAGTGTTGATGTCATTGCACTATTCTTTTGTCAAGTAAACATCTTACCACTGGTTAAGCTACATCTTGTGTGGGACTCTGTCTTTTGCAGCTGTGAGGCAGGTAAACAACATCAAGGTAACAATATCTGACTGTATTCATTATTGTGTGGTATCATTGTGGTCTCCTATAGCCATTTGGGGTTCACAATCTCATTATTGTCCAGTTGTGCTAAGGGGGGGAATGGAGCCAAATTTTGGGGGTTGACAGGCAGAGTGCAGGCCCAAATCTAAACCAGCAGCTCCTTCGGGGGTAGTGCTACATTAGCATTCCAGGAAAATAACTTTTCTGGAAACGTTTCAATCATAGTGTTTAGTTCCACTTTATGATTTACTGCTGTTCAGGGGCTCTGGCTTTCAGCAAAATGGCAGCCTCCAACAAGAAGAAACAGGAACAATGCTGGAGGCAATTTACAGCACACACATTTTGGTAGCATTATTATTAATGTGATATGTATGTTCCTGGCTAAAGAACATTATTTTAGATCAAGTTGTTATGGGTAAAGTTCCACTTTAAAACTGTCAGCAGACCAGCCTCTACAAATTTAGCAGTGCCTAAAACAAGCAACTGAGCATGTTCAAAACAGTGTGAGATGGTGTATTACTGGATTGTGTACAGTATAGGCACCTATTTTTTATGTTTTACTTATCTATACCTGCAAAAGGGGGCAGCCTGAAGGGATCTAGCAAGATTTAATTTTCTGATTAACGTTCCACTTTGAAATACTATTTTTCACCTTTTTTGGTTATGTCTTAGTCCAGCTGATTTCCCACACCTTCTTTACAGCCACTTTGTGTCTGCTTTCACTGCACGCCATTCCCATTAGAGGAGGGGAAACAGTGGACCATGCCTGTGTAGTGTGTGTTAAAGAAGAACTAAACCCATCAATTTAAGACCCCTTTTACACTGAAAGCGCCTAAAAAGCGCCTCTCATGCCTCCCCAGTGTGAATGCCCAAGTGCTTTCACACTGGTGCGGTGCGCTTGCAGGATGGAAAAAAAAGTCCTACACAAGCAGCATCTTTGGGGCGGTGCGGGAGCGGTGTATACACCGCTCCTAAACCGCCCCTGCCATTGGAAGAAAAAGGCAGCGCTGGCCGAAGCGCCAGCAACACAATTTGGCAGCATCGCATTTCGGGGGCTTTTAACCCCTTTGTTAACCCCTTCTTTGGATTAAAAGTGCCCCGCTCCCACCCGCACAGGGCCGGTAAAAGCGACACTAAAACTAGCAGCGATTTACCGCTAAATTGTTAGGCCCCGTACACACGAGAGGATCTATCCGCTGGAATTTATCCGCGGATCGGTTTCAGCGGATAAATCCGCTGGTGTGTACGACCCAGCTGATATTTATAAGAAATCTATCCTCTGGAATCCAGTCCAACGGATTGATCCGGTGGTCTGTACAGACTCACCGGATCAATCTGTCCGATTCCCTCCCTCGCATGCGTCGTAATGATTCGACGCATGCGTGGAAGTCCTTATATTTCAGCGTCGCACACGTCGCCGCGTCATCATCGCGGCGACGGCGCGACATGTTACCGGGAATTCCGCGCGGATTGTGATCTGATGGTTAGTACAACCATCAGATCAAAATCCGCCAGAGGATTTATCCGCGGAAACGGTCCTCCCGTGTGTACAAGTCCTTACATTCCCGACACAAACCTGGAGTGTAACTGTGACATTTGCTTGTGCTCTCAACCAAATTGTCAAACCATCCAATGGCTGGTGTCATAACCGATCACATGTGCAGCATCATGGCAGTTGAAGATCAAACAGTGGACAAGATGGCACTTCCTTGGCTGAAACCAATAGGAGGGTTTAGTTTCACGTTAAGCCCTGGTTTACATTGATGCTACTTTGAAATCGTGCTACTTCACTTGAAGTAGCATGATTTCAAAGTAGCAGGTCAGTGCGATTTCAGGTGCTACTTGGAAGACATCTGTATGGCTTCATGCACTGATGTCTATTGGAGTTGCACTTGAAATCGGCAAAAGTAGTGCACTACTTTTGCAAATTGGCGTGGTGCTGCAAAGTTGTTGTTGCATCGATTGAAACTATGCCATTGCCGGCTATAGGCTGCGACTTGTCATGTGATTTGACCTGTCAAATCGCAGGACAAAACGCTCCAATGTGAACGAGGGCTAAGTGACACTCAAATATATCCTAATTCTTATATATCCTTATTCTCCAAAAATAATCCATACGCACCCACTGCTTAAAGTGACTGTAATGGGATTTTATTTTTTATAGAAAATAGATATGTCATACTTACATGCTCTGTGTAATGGTTTTGCTCAGCCCTGCTCGGCTCCCTCCTCACTGACTTTGATTGACAGCAGCAGGAGTCTATGGAAGGAACCTGTGCATGGAAGGAACCCAGAACACTGCACATCCAGCGGCCTTACATGTTAGTGAGGGCCAAGCTAGCCCAAACGAACAATGTAACGTATATCAAAATATGGATTTCACCTTTAACCGCTTCCCGACCGCCGCACGCACATATATGTCGACACAATGGCACTCCTGGGCAGAAGGACGTATATATATGTCCCCTTTAAGGAAGCGCCATTGTGCACACGCGCAAGCTCCGTGAACCAGACCGCAAACGTCTCACGGAGAGATAGAGCGGGGAGATGCTAATGTAAACAAGCATCTATCCGCTCTGTCTAGTGGCAATGACACTGATCTCCGCTCCGTCTAATCGGAGTGGAGGTCAGTGTCATGTCACACACAGCCCATCCCCCCACAGTGAGAAACACTCACTAGGGCACACTTAACCCCTATAGCACCACGTAGTGGTTAACCACTTCACTACCAGTGTAATTTATTTTTGTTTATAGCGCAAAAAATAAAAACCGCAGAGGTGATCAAATACCACCAAAAGAAAGCTCTATTTGTGGGGAAAAAAGGACGTCAATTTTGTTTGGGAGCCACGTCGCATGACCGCGCAATTGTCAGTTAAAGGGACTCAGTGCCGAATCGCAAAAAGTGGCCCGGTCATTTAGCAACAAAATGGTCCGGGGCTTAAGTGGTTAAGTACAGAAAAAAAAAAAAAACGCTACTGTCCCTTTTAAGGGACGATGTATTGCATAGTGCTTCCGCAATGTCATTTATCTCTTTCCATGTTGTACAATATCTGGATGACCCTGCCTGTTCCTGTGTTCCCCTGTGTAAACTGACCACACTAATTATGGCTGTTGATCCATTAAAAGCATGGTCAGTTTACATCCCTCCATCATCCTGCTGTGTATTCAATGTCTCTGTATCTCCCCCTCCCTCCCTATAATTTCTGTAGTCTGTGTGAAGCTGATCTCCTCCCACCCCTCCCTTCATACCCTGATTGAGTATTCTGCTGCAGCTTCTTCTCCCCTTTCGTAAAGTCTCATCTATCATATACTTTTATCCTCTCTGTTTAAAAAAACATGGTAAATACAGTATGTGTGTGTGTGTGTGTTTTTTTTTTATTATAAGGCTAAATACCTTTAGGTAGATTCACAGACAATCGACTAAACTTGCGGCGGCGTAGCTTAGCGTGTTTAGGCTACGCCGCCGTTAGTTAGCTAGGCAAGTACATGATTCTCAATGTACTTGCCTGCTATGTTACAGCGGCGTAGCCTAAAGCGGGCGGGCGTAAGGGCGCCGAATTCTAATAGTGCTTGACCTTACGTTTTTTACGTTCTTATTAACTGCGCATGCGCCGGGCGCCTACATTTCCCAGTGTGCATTGCGGCTAAGTACGCCGCACGGGCCTATTGATTTTGACGTGGACGTAAACAACGTAAATCCCGATTCACGGACGACTTACACAAACGACGTAAAAAATTCAAATTTCGGCCATACTTGACATTACTATTCCACTAGGGCCTAGCTCTAACTTTACGCGGCCTATCTCTTACGTAAACGGCGTAAAAGTACTGCGTCGGCCGGGCGTACGTTCGTGAATCGGCGTATCTCCTCATTTACATATTCTACGCCGACCGCAATGGAAGCGCCACCTAGCGGCCATCCAAAATATTGCAATCTAAGATAGGGCGTTGCAAGCCGTCCTATCTTAGATATGTTTAAGCGTATCTCTGTTTGAGCATACGCTTAAACATAAGTCAGCGTAGATTCTGAGTTAGGTCGGCTTATCTACTGATAAGCCGGCCTAACTCTTTCTGAATCTACCTACTTCTTTGTCCAGCTATGCTGTGTGGTCATGTGTCCTCCCTCTGCTCAACTTATGTTATGGTTTGCATTCTGAGGCCTCGTACAGACGAGGGGTTATCCGCTGGAAACGGTCCGCCGGACATTCCTCCTCCGGATTTTGATCCGATGGCTTGTACACACCATCGGATCAAAATCTGCGCGAAAAACATCCGCGGTCACGTGTCGCGCCGTCACCGCAAAAATGACGCGGCGACGTGCGCGACGCTGGTAGGTAAACACATCTACGCATGCATCGAATCATTACGACGCATGCGAGGGATGGGAGCGGACGGACTGATCCGGTGAGTCTGTACAGACGACCGGATCAGTCCGCTGGACTGGATCCCAGCAGATAGATTTTGTAGCATGCTACAAAATTTTTATCCGCTGGGAATCCGTCGGTTGGATTTTTATCCGCCGGGAAATGTCCGCTCGGATGTACAGACGACCGGATCTATCTGCTGGAACTGATCCGCGGATCAATCCCAGCGGATAGATCCGGTCGTCTGTACGAGGCCTGAGCATGCATGTTTGTACTTTTCGATTTTTTTCCGACGGACTTCTGTACACACGATGGGATAATCCGACAACACACATCGGAAAATTTTAAAGCATGCTATCCAACATTTGTTGGCGGAAAACCCTACAACAATTTTACCGATGGAGCATACAAACGGTCGGATTTTCCAACAACATCCTGTCATTACACAATTCCCGTCGGAAAATCCGATCGTGTATATGAGGCTAAACAGTAATGTGTTATGTTCTTTTTTTGCTGACTGGTTTTATTTTATTTTAAATTACTAGTAATTAATATTCAATAAACACTGACAGGCCTGACTGTACCCCCCTTGTTTTATAGCTCCTTCAATAATCAGTGTGTATAAATATCTATCATAAAGTTCTCTATGGTGAATTGACATAATTAGGCCTAGGCATCCTGTCAAGTTCCCTGCATTCCAGGACCTTGCCACCCATATTACTTACATTGGTGATACTGTGTTTCACAATCCCACCATGTGTCATGTTCATACCTAGATCTAGAGTGGTATCTCAGCCACCAGTCAGGATCAGACCAGTTTGTATCTGATTGGTAGCTATAGAGAAATAACTCCAGTTCTTTGTAAGAACATGTTGCTACACTAGACTCCATATATAGGCACTGCTTAAAGTGGTAGTAAACCGCAGACTTATAAAAAAAAAAAAAAATTCCCCTGCAAGGAAATGGCATAAAGTCCTAGTTTGCATTGCATACTAGCACATTATAAAATACTTACCTTAGAAAGAAGCCCTTCAGTGGTGCCCTGTCACCGCCGACATGGCTTCAATCTTCCCCCGGTTATCCTTCCGGGCTCGCTGGCTCCGGGCCTGTAAATGGCTGCGTCACAATGACATAACTCCACTGGAGTCACGGTTTACAGCACAGGGCTCTGAAGGGATGGCACGGGTATGCCGGTGATGTCACTGGCTGCATCCCGTGTGAATATCTCCTAAACACCGCAAGTTTAGGAGATAGTCACTGTACCTGCAGGTAAGCCTTATCATTGGCTTACATGTAGGCGCAAGTTCAAAAGCTGAGTTAACTACCGCTTTAAGAAAGCAACATGTATTCCACAACCCTGGAATTATTACATAGTAGTATACAGTGGGTATAGAAAAGAGTCACCCCCTTTAAAATAATAAAATCTTGTTGCTTTGCAGCCTGATATGAAGACAGATGCCGTTTTTGTTTTATCTAGCTGTATTTACTTTTGTTTGCAACTTACAACATTCAAGTGAAAGATAGTTCAGTTAAATTTGATGGTGACTGTTTGTGGACTGCAGTCTTCAAGTCATTCCACAGATTTTCAATGGGGTTTAAGTCTGGGCTCTGACTACACTGTGTGCACAATTATTACAATTATTAGGCAAGTTGTATTTTTGAGGATTAATTTCGATATTGAACAACAGTGCTCTCAGTCAATCCAAAATGTTAATAAACCTCAAACCTCAATATTTAAGAAAGTAAAAGTGATGTTTTGGCTTTCTTAGGAGAATATCTATGTGTGCACAATTATTGGGCGACTATTAAGCCTCGTACACACGATCAGTCCACTCGATGAGAACGGTCTGATGGACCGTTGTCATAGGTTAACCGATGAAGCTGACTGATGGTCCGTCGTGCCTACACACCATCGGTTAAAAAACGTTCAATGCTTCCAAGCATGCGTCGACTTGATTCTGAGCATGCGTGGATTTTTAACCGATGGTTGTGCCTACTAACGATCGTTTTTTTCCCATCGGTTAGGAATCCATAGGTTAAATAACCTATGGGGCCCACACACGATCGGTTTTGACTGATGAAAACGGTCCATAAGACCGTTGTCCTCTGGTTAACCTATCGTGTGTACGAGGCCTTAGTGTGCAGAATTATTATGCAATTAAATGATAAATGGAAATGTTCCCATCTCACGTGTTTATTTTCATCTGTTCAAGTGAGAATAATAAACAAACAATTCAAAATTTACAAATAAATGTAGCACTACCCCAGGGGAGAAAGTCTGTAGTAATTGAAACGTCCACACAAGTTGTAAGACCTTCAACTGTAGACTTTATTTTCACTGCGTAAAACTTGCGAGGGAAGTAGAGAGTATAGAGAGAAGGGGAAGGTTCAGGTACACGGTACAGAATGCACAACAGTATTCAAGGCTCCAATATTCACCACTCAATCCTGAATGGGTATTGCTCACCCGGATAGACCCCTCTCACATGGCCTAGCAGCCGAGGTGATGCACAGACAGTATAGAGACCGTCTCTGCCACAGACCGTTTGAGAACACAGAATGGATATTCAGGAATCCTCTGCCACAGGATTTTAAAGTCCCGAACTTCCTGCCTTACAGCCAAAGGGCCTTTAAGCCAACCTGGCGGACTGTAAGGTGTTGTAGGCTATGGTGCATCCTTCAATAAGTTACCAGGCCTCTCCCAAAGTACCAGCCTTCGGGTCGGTCCTTTCCGGGACAGGTCCTCCCATGGCTTCCTTCATTTAGTGGCTTCTTCCCGCAGGACAGACAGCACAGGATCACCTTCAGAGCATAGGCCCCAGGCAGGATAACTGGGCCTACTCGACAAGAACACTACTCAGACCAACGTGGTCCCGAGACTGAAATCACACACACCCTGCTTGCGCCAGGAGGGCCACAAGGTGAAGGACCCCGAAAAACTGCCCCCATTTTTGGGAGCAGGGCGCTACATAAACATTTCTGACATTTATTTTAAAAATCAGTGACCAATAAAGCCACCCTTCTTTTTAATAACAGTCATAAGCCTTCCATTCATGGAGTCTGTCCATTTCTTAAAGGGGAGTTCCAGCCTTTTAGTGTTTATTAAAAGTCAGCAGCTACAAAAACTTTAGCTGCTGACTTTTAATAAATATACACTTAACTGCTCCGCGGTCCAACGACGCGGCTGCCGCCCGGAGCTCCGCTCCGGTCCCCCCCATGAACTGCCAGTGGAAGAACAAGGTTTGGGGTTTTATTCCAATCTCTTCACCGTCCCCAAACCAAACGGGGATGTAAGACCCATCCTGGACCTCAAGACCTTAAACAAGTTCCTAAAGGTCCAATCATTCCGGATGGAATCGATCAGGTCAGTGGTGGCCTCCCTGCAAGGAGGGGAACTACTAGCGTCCATCGATATAAAGGACACATACTTGCACGTTCCTATCTTTCTCGACCATCAGAAGCTGCTTCGCTTCGCGGTAAATCAGCGCCACTTCCAGTTCGTGGCCTTACCTTTTGGTCTGGCCACCGCTCCTCGTGTTTTCACGAAAGTATTGGCTCCACTGTTAGCCTATCTAAGGTCTCAAGGCATATCCATAGTAGCCTATCTAGACGACCTATTGGTAGTAGACCGGTCAGTGGCCGATCTAAACTCAGCGGTACACAGAACCGTAAAATTTCTGGAATCCATGGGTTGGGTTCTCAACCTGGACAAGTCAGCCTTAATGCCTGTGCAAAGGCTCGAATATTTGGGTCTACTCATAGACACAAAGCTAAAAAGGGTCTTCCTGCCCCAAAGGAAGTTCGAGGCTTTAAGAGAACTAATTCAACTAGTCAAAGCAAAGCGTCAGCCTCCCATTCGCCTCTGTATGAGGTTACTGGGAAAGACGGTAGCCTCGTTCGAGGCCGTTCCATTTGCGCAGTTCCACTCAAGGGAGCTTCAACATGCCATTCTGTCCGCTTGGAACAAAAAGGTTCAAGCCTTGGATCTCCCTATGTCTCTCTCCCGGTCAGTCCGGCAGAGCCTTTGTTGGTGGCTGGTTCCCCGGAACCTGCTAAAGGGGAAGTCCTTTGTTCCCGTGACATGGCAGGTTGTGACCACGGACGCCAGTCTGCTAGGCTGGGGTGCAGTCCTGGGAGGTTTGTCTCTCCAGGGGAAATGGTCAGCCTCCGAGAGGTCTCTACCCATAAATCTGCTGGAAATTCGAGCAGTCTATCTAGCCCTGTCAGCTTGGTCAGACAGGTTGAAGGGTCTTCCGATCAGGGTTCAATCAGACAATGTCACTGCTGTGGCATACATAAATCACCAGGGGGGCACAAGAAGTCGTGCAGCCCAAAGAGAGGTGAATCGAATCCTGACCTGGGCAGAGAAATATGTCCCATGCATATCTGCAGTGTTCATTCCGGGAATAGACAATTGGCGAGCAGACTATCTAAGCCGCCAACAGGTGCTTCCAGGGGAATGGACTCTTCACCCCGACATCTTCCAGAGCATTTGTCAGAGGTGGGGAACACCAGATGTCGATCTCTTTGCATCGAGGTTCAATGCAAGAGTGGGCAACTTTCTGTCCCGGACAAGGGATCCACTTGCTTACGGCACGGATGCACTGGTGTTCCCATGGGACCAGTTCTCCCTAATGTATGCGTTTCCTCCGCTGCAATTATTACCCCGTCTTCTTCGCAGGGTAAAGTCGGAAGGAAGACCAGTGATTCTGGTGGCTCCAGCGTGGCCCAGAAGGGCCTGGTTCGCGGACATTGTAAGGATGTCCGTGGGGCAACCGTGGTCCCTTCCGCTTCGGCCGGACCTATTGTCCCAGGGGCCAATATTCCATCCTTCCTTACCGTCTCTCAATTTGACGGTTTGGCTATTGAGTCCCATATCTTAAAGAAAAGGGGTCTCTCTAATGCGGTGGCATCTACTTTGATTAATGCCAGAAAACCGGCATCCAGACTTATCTATTACCGAGTTTGGAAATCTTATGTGGCCTGGTGCGAGACCAGGGGTTGGCATCCCCGGAGGTATCTCATTGGCAGAATTCTGGAGTTTCTGCAGTTAGGGGCAGACATGAAGTTGGCCCTAAGCACCATTAAGGGCCAGATCTCGGCCTTATCGATTTTTTTCCAAAGGCCACTAGCTACACATTCCCTGATCAAAACCTTTTTGCAAGGTGTGATCCGGCTTAGTCCACCAGTCAAGATTCCCTTGTGTCCATGGGATCTGAATCTGGTCCTTTCTGTCTTACAGAAACAACCATTTGAGCCCTTGGCTCATATTCCTTTGGTCCTTCTGACCAGGAAGGTGATATTTTTGGTAGCCATAACCTCCGCCAGGAGGGTTTCGGAGTTGGCGGCCTTGTCTTGTAAGGAACCGTACCTTATATTCCATAAGGATAGAGTGGTCCTACGGCCCCACCCGGCTTTCCTACCTAAAGTTGTTTCAAAATTTCATTTGAATCAGGATCTTGTTCTCCCGTCTTTTTTCTCAGAACCTAGTTCTGCAAGGGAGAAGTCTTTACATACGCTAGACGTATTAAGAGCAGTTAAGATCTATCTTAAGGCTACTGCTCAGGTCCGGAAAACTGATACATTGTTTATCCTGCCAGAAGGTCCCAGATGTGGGTAGGCAGCGTCGAAGTCCACTATCTCCAAATGGATTCGGCAGGTCATTACTCAAGCCTATGGCTTGAGGGGAAAGGTTCCCCCGTTTAAGGTTAAAGCACATTCCACTAGAGCGGTGGGTACTTCCTGGGCAGTGCATCATCAAGCCTCCATGGCTCAAGTCTGCAAGGCCGCGACATGGTCGTCTGTCCATACTTTCACTAAGTTTTATCAATTGGACATAAGAAAGAATGAGGAGAGCGCCTTTGGGCGCAGTGTGCTGCAGGCTGCAGTTTGATTCCTCATGTCTGATGCCGCCCGGCTTATTTCTTGGGGTCTCCCTCCCCTCATAGCATTGCTTTAGGACGTCCCACATAGTAATTACTATGCTTCTCTGTGTCCCGTGATGTACGATAAAGAAAATAGGATTTTTATAACAGCTTACCTGTAAAATCCTTTTCTTGAAGTACATCACGGGACACAGAGCACCCGCCCCTCTTTTTGGGGTATTTGGGACACTTATTGCTTGCTACAAAACTGAGGCACTCCCGGTATGGGAGGGGTTATATAGGGGAGGGAACTTCTTGCCTTAAGGGCGTGCCAGTGTCCACACCTGAAGGTACTCTCTATAACCCACATAGTAATTACTATGCTTCTCTGTGTCCCGTGATGTACTTCAAGAAAAGGATTTTACAGGTAAGCTGTTATAAAAATCCTATTTTTTCCCACATTCCCACAGTTTAGGCCAATACGTATTCTTCTACATATTTTTGGTAAAAAAAAATCGCAATAAGCGTTTATTGATTGTTCTGCACAAACGTTATAGCGTCTACAAAATAGGGGTCTGTTTTATGGCATTTTTATTAATTTATTTATCAGTCTGTTGAACTGTTCACTAGGGGGAGCCATACTGTTATAGCTGTTTATATCATTTTGTGATCTTGACTGTTTTATGTGAGACTTGGTGGAGAGGTGCCCCAGTGTTGATGTCATTGCACTATTCTTTTGTCAAGTAAACATCTTACCACTGGTTAAGCTACATCTTGTGTGGGACTCTGTCTTTTGCAGCTGTGAGGCAGGTAAACAACATCAAGGTAACAATATCTGACTGTATTCATTATTGTGTGGTATCATTGTGGTCTCCTATAGCCATTTGGGGTTCACAATCTCATTATTGTCCAGTTGTGCTAAGGGGGGGAATGGAGCCAAATTTTGGGGGTTGACAGGCAGAGTGCAGGCCCAAATCTAAACCAGCAGCTCCTTCGGGGGTAGTGCTACATTAGCATTCCAGGAAAATAACTTTTCTGGAAACGTTTCAATCATAGTGTTTAGTTCCACTTTATGATTTACTGCTGTTCAGGGGCTCTGGCTTTCAGCAAAATGGCAGCCTCCAACAAGAAGAAACAGGAACAATGCTGGAGGCAATTTACAGCACACACATTTTGGTAGCATTATTATTAATGTGATATGTATGTTCCTGGCTAAAGAACATTATTTTAGATCAAGTTGTTATGGGTAAAGTTCCACTTTAAAACTGTCAGCAGACCAGCCTCTACAAATTTAGCAGTGCCTAAAACAAGCAACTGAGCATGTTCAAAACAGTGTGAGATGGTGTATTACTGGATTGTGTACAGTATAGGCACCTATTTTTTATGTTTTACTTATCTATACCTGCAAAAGGGGGCAGCCTGAAGGGATCTAGCAAGATTTAATTTTCTGATTAACGTTCCACTTTGAAATACTATTTTTCACCTTTTTTGGTTATGTCTTAGTCCAGCTGATTTCCCACACCTTCTTTACAGCCACTTTGTGTCTGCTTTCACTGCACGCCATTCCCATTAGAGGAGGGGAAACAGTGGACCATGCCTGTGTAGTGTGTGTTAAAGAAGAACTAAACCCATCAATTTAAGACCCCTTTTACACTGAAAGCGCCTAAAAAGCGCCTCTCATGCCTCCCCAGTGTGAATGCCCAAGTGCTTTCACACTGGTGCGGTGCGCTTGCAGGATGGAAAAAAAAGTCCTACACAAGCAGCATCTTTGGGGCGGTGCGGGAGCGGTGTATACACCGCTCCTAAACCGCCCCTGCCATTGGAAGAAAAAGGCAGCGCTGGCCGAAGCGCCAGCAACACAATTTGGCAGCATCGCATTTCGGGGGCTTTTAACCCCTTTGTTAACCCCTTCTTTGGATTAAAAGTGCCCCGCTCCCACCCGCACAGGGCCGGTAAAAGCGACACTAAAACTAGCAGCGATTTACCGCTAAATTGTTAGGCCCCGTACACACGAGAGGATCTATCCGCTGGAATTTATCCGCGGATCGGTTTCAGCGGATAAATCCGCTGGTGTGTACGACCCAGCTGATATTTATAAGAAATCTATCCTCTGGAATCCAGTCCAACGGATTGATCCGGTGGTCTGTACAGACTCACCGGATCAATCTGTCCGATTCCCTCCCTCGCATGCGTCGTAATGATTCGACGCATGCGTGGAAGTCCTTATATTTCAGCGTCGCACACGTCGCCGCGTCATCATCGCGGCGACGGCGCGACATGTTACCGGGAATTCCGCGCGGATTGTGATCTGATGGTTAGTACAACCATCAGATCAAAATCCGCCAGAGGATTTATCCGCGGAAACGGTCCTCCCGTGTGTACAAGTCCTTACATTCCCGACACAAACCTGGAGTGTAACTGTGACATTTGCTTGTGCTCTCAACCAAATTGTCAAACCATCCAATGGCTGGTGTCATAACCGATCACATGTGCAGCATCATGGCAGTTGAAGATCAAACAGTGGACAAGATGGCACTTCCTTGGCTGAAACCAATAGGAGGGTTTAGTTTCACGTTAAGCCCTGGTTTACATTGATGCTACTTTGAAATCGTGCTACTTCACTTGAAGTAGCATGATTTCAAAGTAGCAGGTCAGTGCGATTTCAGGTGCTACTTGGAAGACATCTGTATGGCTTCATGCACTGATGTCTATTGGAGTTGCACTTGAAATCGGCAAAAGTAGTGCACTACTTTTGCAAATTGGCGTGGTGCTGCAAAGTTGTTGTTGCATCGATTGAAACTATGCCATTGCCGGCTATAGGCTGCGACTTGTCATGTGATTTGACCTGTCAAATCGCAGGACAAAACGCTCCAATGTGAACGAGGGCTAAGTGACACTCAAATATATCCTAATTCTTATATATCCTTATTCTCCAAAAATAATCCATACGCACCCACTGCTTAAAGTGACTGTAATGGGATTTTATTTTTTATAGAAAATAGATATGTCATACTTACATGCTCTGTGTAATGGTTTTGCTCAGCCCTGCTCGGCTCCCTCCTCACTGACTTTGATTGACAGCAGCAGGAGTCTATGGAAGGAACCTGTGCATGGAAGGAACCCAGAACACTGCACATCCAGCGGCCTTACATGTTAGTGAGGGCCAAGCTAGCCCAAACGAACAATGTAACGTATATCAAAATATGGATTTCACCTTTAACCGCTTCCCGACCGCCGCACGCACATATATGTCGACACAATGGCACTCCTGGGCAGAAGGACGTATATATATGTCCCCTTTAAGGAAGCGCCATTGTGCACACGCGCAAGCTCCGTGAACCAGACCGCAAACGTCTCACGGAGAGATAGAGCGGGGAGATGCTAATGTAAACAAGCATCTATCCGCTCTGTCTAGTGGCAATGACACTGATCTCCGCTCCGTCTAATCGGAGTGGAGGTCAGTGTCATGTCACACACAGCCCATCCCCCCACAGTGAGAAACACTCACTAGGGCACACTTAACCCCTATAGCACCACGTAGTGGTTAACCACTTCACTACCAGTGTAATTTATTTTTGTTTATAGCGCAAAAAATAAAAACCGCAGAGGTGATCAAATACCACCAAAAGAAAGCTCTATTTGTGGGGAAAAAAGGACGTCAATTTTGTTTGGGAGCCACGTCGCATGACCGCGCAATTGTCAGTTAAAGGGACTCAGTGCCGAATCGCAAAAAGTGGCCCGGTCATTTAGCAACAAAATGGTCCGGGGCTTAAGTGGTTAAGTACAGAAAAAAAAAAAAACGCTACTGTCCCTTTTAAGGGACGATGTATTGCATAGTGCTTCCGCAATGTCATTTATCTCTTTCCATGTTGTACAATATCTGGATGACCCTGCCTGTTCCTGTGTTCCCCTGTGTAAACTGACCACACTAATTATGGCTGTTGATCCATTAAAAGCGTGGTCAGTTTACATCCCTCCATCATCCTGCTGTGTATTCAATGTCTCTGTATCTCCCCCTCCCTCCCTATAATTTCTGTAGTCTGTGTGAAGCTGATCTCCTCCCACCCCTCCCTTCATACCCTGATTGAGTATTCTGCTGCAGCTTCTTCTCCCCTTTCGTAAAGTCTCATCTATCATATACTTTTATCCTCTCTGTTTAAAAAAACATGGTAAATACAGTATGTGTGTGTGTGTGTGTTTTTTTTTTATTATAAGGCTAAATACCTTTAGGTAGATTCACAGACAATCGACTAAACTTGCGGCGGCGTAGCTTAGCGTGTTTAGGCTACGCCGCCGTTAGTTAGCTAGGCAAGTACATGATTCTCAATGTACTTGCCTGCTATGTTACAGCGGCGTAGCCTAAAGCGGGCGGGCGTAAGGGCGCCGAATTCTAATAGTGCTTGACCTTACGTTTTTTACGTTCTTATTAACTGCGCATGCGCCGGGCGCCTACATTTCCCAGTGTGCATTGCGGCTAAGTACGCCGCACGGGCCTATTGATTTTGACGTGGACGTAAACAACGTAAATCCCGATTCACGGACGACTTACACAAACGACGTAAAAAATTCAAATTTCGGCCATACTTGACATTACTATTCCACTAGGGCCTAGCTCTAACTTTACGCGGCCTATCTCTTACGTAAACGGCGTAAAAGTACTGCGTCGGCCGGGCGTACGTTCGTGAATCGGCGTATCTCCTCATTTACATATTCTACGCCGACCGCAATGGAAGCGCCACCTAGCGGCCATCCAAAATATTGCAATCTAAGATAGGGCGTTGCAAGCCGTCCTATCTTAGATATGTTTAAGCGTATCTCTGTTTGAGCATACGCTTAAACATAAGTCAGCGTAGATTCTGAGTTAGGTCGGCTTATCTACTGATAAGCCGGCCTAACTCTTTCTGAATCTACCTACTTCTTTGTCCAGCTATGCTGTGTGGTCATGTGTCCTCCCTCTGCTCAACTTATGTTATGGTTTGCATTCTGAGGCCTCGTACAGACGAGGGGTTATCCGCTGGAAACGGTCCGCCGGACATTCCTCCTCCGGATTTTGATCCGATGGCTTGTACACACCATCGGATCAAAATCTGCGCGAAAAACATCCGCGGTCACGTGTCGCGCCGTCACCGCAAAAATGACGCGGCGACGTGCGCGACGCTGGTAGGTAAACACATCTACGCATGCATCGAATCATTACGACGCATGCGAGGGATGGGAGCGGACGGACTGATCCGGTGAGTCTGTACAGACGACCGGATCAGTCCGCTGGACTGGATCCCAGCAGATAGATTTTGTAGCATGCTACAAAATTTTTATCCGCTGGGAATCCGTCGGTTGGATTTTTATCCGCCGGGAAATGTCCGCTCGGATGTACAGACGACCGGATCTATCTGCTGGAACTGATCCGCGGATCAATCCCAGCGGATAGATCCGGTCGTCTGTACGAGGCCTGAGCATGCATGTTTGTACTTTTCGATTTTTTTCCGACGGACTTCTGTACACACGATGGGATAATCCGACAACACACATCGGAAAATTTTAAAGCATGCTATCCAACATTTGTTGGCGGAAAACCCTACAACAATTTTACAGATGGAGCATACAAACGGTCGGATTTTCCAACAACATCCTGTCATTACACAATTCCCGTCGGAAAATCCGATCGTGTATATGAGGCTAAACAGTAATGTGTTATGTTCTTTTTTTGCTGACTGGTTTTATTTTATTTTAAATTACTAGTAATTAATATTCAATAAACACTGACAGGCCTGACTGTACCCCCCTTGTTTTATAGCTCCTTCAATAATCAGTGTGTATAAATATCTATCATAAAGTTCTCTATGGTGAATTGACATAATTAGGCCTAGGCATCCTGTCAAGTTCCCTGCATTCCAGGACCTTGCCACCCATATTACTTACATTGGTGATACTGTGTTTCACAATCCCACCATGTGTCATGTTCATACCTAGATCTAGAGTGGTATCTCAGCCACCAGTCAGGATCAGACCAGTTTGTATCTGATTGGTAGCTATAGAGAAATAACTCCAGTTCTTTGTAAGAACATGTTGCTACACTAGACTCCATATATAGGCACTGCTTAAAGTGGTAGTAAACCGCAGACTTATAAAAAAAAAAAAAAATTCCCCTGCAAGGAAATGGCATAAAGTCCTAGTTTGCATTGCATACTAGCACATTATAAAATACTTACCTTAGAAAGAAGCCCTTCAGTGGTGCCCTGTCACCGCCGACATGGCTTCAATCTTCCCCCGGTTATCCTTCCGGGCTCGCTGGCTCCGGGCCTGTAAATGGCTGCGTCACAATGACATAACTCCACTGGAGTCACGGTTTACAGCACAGGGCTCTGAAGGGATGGCACGGGTATGCCGGTGATGTCACTGGCTGCATCCCGTGTGAATATCTCCTAAACACCGCAAGTTTAGGAGATAGTCACTGTACCTGCAGGTAAGCCTTATCATTGGCTTACATGTAGGCGCAAGTTCAAAAGCTGAGTTAACTACCGCTTTAAGAAAGCAACATGTATTCCACAACCCTGGAATTATTACATAGTAGTATACAGTGGGTATAGAAAAGAGTCACCCCCTTTAAAATAATAAAATCTTGTTGCTTTGCAGCCTGATATGAAGACAGATGCCGTTTTTGTTTTATCTAGCTGTATTTACTTTTGTTTGCAACTTACAACATTCAAGTGAAAGATAAAACGCCAAACATGTCAGAAAAAATTCAAAAACAGAATTACTGAGTTGGAAAAAGGATCATCCATTTGTGTCTGTATGTTGTTGATCCACATTTTGCTTTAATTGGGATATATTTCTACTAACTTTGCATATCTAGATTTTGCGATATCTGCCCACTCTTCTTTGCAGAACTGCTCAAGTTCAGTTAAATTTGATGGTGACTGTTTGTGGACTGCAGTCTTCAAGTCATTCCACAGATTTTCAATGGGGTTTAAGTCTGGGCTCTGACTACACTGTGTGCACAATTATTACAATTATTAGGCAAGTTGTATTTTTGAGGATTAATTTCGATATTGAACAACAGTGCTCTCAGTCAATCCAAAATGTTAATAAACCTCAAACCTCAATATTTAAGAAAGTAAAAGTGATGTTTTGGCTTTCTTAGGAGAATATCTATGTGTGCACAATTATTGGGCGACTATTAAGCCTCGTACACACGATCAGTCCACTCGATGAGAACGGTCTGATGGACCGTTGTCATAGGTTAACCGATGAAGCTGACTGATGGTCCGTCGTGCCTACACACCATCGGTTAAAAAACGTTCAATGCTTCCAAGCATGCGTCGACTTGATTCTGAGCATGCGTGGATTTTTAACCGATGGTTGTGCCTACTAACGATCGTTTTTTTCCCATCGGTTAGGAATCCATAGGTTAAATAACCTATGGGGCCCACACACGATCGGTTTTGACTGATGAAAACGGTCCATAAGACCGTTGTCCTCTGGTTAACCTATCGTGTGTACGAGGCCTTAGTGTGCAGAATTATTATGCAATTAAATGATAAATGGAAATGTTCCCATCTCACGTGTTTATTTTCATCTGTTCAAGTGAGAATAATAAACAAACAATTCAAAATTTACAAATAAATGTAGCAATACCCCAGGGGAGAAAGTCTGTAGTAATTGAAACGTCCACACAAGTTGTAAGACCTTCAACTGTAGGCTTTATTTTCACTGCGTAAAACTTGCGAGGGAAGTAGAGAGTATAGAGAGAAGGGGAAGGTTCAGGTACACGGTACAGAATGCACAACAGTATTCAAGGCTCCAATATTCACCACTCAATCCTGAATGGGTATTGCTCACCCGGATAGACCCCTCTCACATGGCCTAGCAGCCGAGGTGATGCACAGACAGTATAGAGACCGTCTCTGCCACAGACCGTTTGAGAACACAGAATGGATATTCAGGAATCCTCTGCCACAGGATTTTAAAGTCCCGAACTTCCTGCCTTACAGCCAAAGGGCCTTTAAGCCAACCTGGCGGACTGTAAGGTGTTGTAGGCTATGGTGCATCCTTCAATAAGTTACCAGGCCTCTCCCAAAGTACCAGCCTTCGGGTCGGTCCTTTCCGGGACAGGTCCTCCCATGGCTTCCTTCATTTAGTGGCTTCTTCCCGCAGGACAGACAGCACAGGATCACCTTCAGAGCATAGGCCCCAGGCAGGATAACTGGGCCTACTCGACAAGAACACTACTCAGACCAACGTGGTCCCGAGACTGAAATCACACACACCCTGCTTGCGCCAGGAGGGCCACAAGGTGAAGGACCCCGAAAAACTGCCCCCATTTTTGGGAGCAGGGCGCTACATAAACATTTCTGACATTTATTTTAAAAATCAGTGACCAATAAAGCCACCCTTCTTTTTAATAACAGTCATAAGCCTTCCATTCATGGAGTCTGTCCATTTCTTAAAGGGGAGTTCCAGCCTTTTAGTGTTTATTAAAAGTCAGCAGCTACAAAAACTTTAGCTGCTGACTTTTAATAAATATACACTTAACTGCTCCGCGGTCCAACGACGCGGCTGCCGCCCGGAGCTCCGCTCCTCTCCCCCCCCTCTCCGACCGGCGCCTCCATTCATAGTGTGGGCACCCGGCCGTGACAGCTTTCGGCTTCACGGCTGGGCACTCACTGCGCATGCACGAGTCGTGCTGCGCTCTATGAATGGACAGGCGATCTCCTGGGACCTGTCACGTGTCCCTGGAGATCGCCTAAAGGGGAGGGGCTGCCTAAGGCGAGAAGAGAAGTCGCCGAGGCGGTCCCTGGGTGGAAGGAGGAAGTGGAACAGGAAGTCCCACTCCTATCAAAGCCCCCACTCCCCCCCCAAAAAATGACATGCCAAATGTGGCATGTAAGGGGGTGAGGAGTGCTTAAAGCGGAAGTTTCACTTTCCGCTTTAATCATTTGACAACTTTTTGTGCAGCAGCAACCACAACCTCCAAGACACCGTTCAGAGAGGTGTACTGTTTTCCTTCACCGTAAATCTCCAGTTTAAGAAGTCCCCACAAGTTCTCTATAGGGTTTAGTTTAGATGAGGAAGGGAGTCGTGTCATTATTCTTTAATCCTTAAAGCGGGGGTTCACCCTTAGAGGGCACTTTTCCCCCTTAGATTCCTGCTCGTTTTTACTAGGGGAATCGGCTATTTATTTTAAAATATGTGCAGTACTTACCCGTTTACGAGATGCATCCTCTCCGTCGCTTCCGGGTATGGGCTTCGGGAATGGGCGTTCCTTCTTGATTGACAGTCTTCCGAGAGGCTTCCGACGGTCGCATCCATCGCGTCACGATTTTCCGAAAGAAGCCGAACGTCGGTGCGCAGGCGCAGTATAGAGCCGCACCGACGTTCGGCTTCTTTCGGCTACGAGTGACGCGATGGATGCGACCGTCGGAAGCCTCTCGGAAGGCTGTCAATCAAGAAGGAACGCCCGCTCCCGAAGACCCATACCCGGAAGCGACGGAAGAAGATGCAGCTCGAAAACGGGTAAGTACTGCTCATATTTTAATACAAATAGCCGATTCCCCTAGACCGAACGAGCAGGAATCTAAGGGGAAAATTTTTTTTTTTTATAAATGGGTGAACTCCCGCTTTAAGGCCTTTACTGGCTAGCTACATAGTGGAGTACTTTGATGCATGAGATGGAGCATTGTTCTGCATAAACATCATGGTCTTCTTAAAAGATGCAGACCTTTTCCCTTACCACTGTTTGAAGAAAGTGTTAGGGAGTTGATTTTGAGTCTATCTTCAACCCAAAATGGTCCAACTAGCTCATCTTTAATAATACCAGCCCATACCAGTACCCCACCTCCACCTTGCTGGAGTCGAAGTGGAGCTCTGTGCCCGTTACTGATTCAGCCACAGGCCCAGCCATCTGGTCCATCAAGATTCACTCTCATCTCTATAGTCCATAAAACCTTTGAAAGATCTGTCTTCAGATTTTTCTTGACCCAGTCCTGACATTTCAAGGTATGTGTCTTTCAGTGGTGGTTAGGTTTCAGACTTCCTTACCTTGGCCAAGTGTCTGAGCACTGAACACCTTGTACTTCTGTGCACTCCAGGTAGGTTGCAGTTCTGGAATATGACAGCACTGGAGGATAATGGGTTCCTGGTAGCTTCACGTTTTGATTCTTCTTAAATCTTTGCCAGTTAATTTGTGACTTTTTTTGCACCATGTTTTTTGTGACCCTGTTGATTATTTGCAACAAAATATTTAATGGTTCTGTGATCAAACCCCAACATGTTGGCAATTTCAAGAGTGCTGCATCCCTCTGAAAGACTTTTTATATTTTTTTTAAATCAGAATCCGTTAAATCTCTTTTTTTGGCCCATTTTGCCTCAGAAAAAGAAGTTGGACAGTATGCATAAAAATGATGATTTGATCTAAATACTCACTTGCCTAATAATTGTACACAGTGTAGGCCATGCAAGGTCATTCACCTTTTCTCATTCAACTACTGTGTGGTAATTTTTTCTGTGTTTTTGGTCATTTGGGCAGCAGATTTTCCTCAGGTATTTGACGGGATTTTGCCCCGTCTATTTTTCCTTCTATCCTGTGTGAGGGGTAGCTCGGTAGCGGGGTGTGTGACCCCTTGGATGGGTTCACCACACACTGAATCTATACAGACTGGCAGTCGAAGACGGTTGAAAACAACGTTTTTGGTTTATTTTTCCATCTTGCTGGAAAAAAATTGCAAGCATCCAAACAGCATAAACAAAATCAAACATAAAATAAATCCTAGCCACGCTGGGCCACCTTCCACACAGGAACCTATCTATGAAGTCTAACACAGCCTACTTCTGGGTAGACAGTGCTGGTCATACAGCACAAAACAATAGTCTTTTGATTTTTATCACACAGAAAAATCAATCCTCTCCTCACCTCCACCGAAGACCTTCTGGCACTGCTCTCCTACTCACACAGCCTTAGGAGTGATGCAGCCAATTAGTGGTAATTCTTTGGGCTACTTATAGATGCCTTAATTGCCTCATTCTGAACAGCTGAAGTCTTTCAATGCCCTTAGACCTTGTCTGGCTATTTCTCGCAGCCGACGCCTAATAATGATTAGTGTATTGTCTAAGCAAGGCAGAAATGTATGTCCTGTTTGTGACAACACCCACAGATTTACCTGACTTCCTGTCACATACCCCCCCCCCTCTTGTTTCAACCCTAGGGTTGGGACACAGGTTGCCAGGCAGGCATATACTCGGGACAACCCATCTGCATTCCCCATTTTAGCACCGGGGCGATGCGTTACCAGTTCAAGCTTTTTAATTTTCTTCTGAAGCTCATCTATTATGCTCTGTTTACTGTCCAGATCGGACTTGCTCTGTACGCTGCTCATCAAATGTTTCACTCTTTTTTCCAGTTCTCATTTTCCTTGTTTACTTCATCTTTTTCCTTCTGTTGCTTATTAAAGGTTCTCTGCTTTGTTCGCAACTCTTGGTTTAGGTTTTCAAGGTCTTCTGTGAGGTTATTTTCTCTAGCCTTGCTAGTTTTTAGGGCCTCTTTAAGCTTAAGTTGTAGCTTATTTAAATCTTCAATCCGTGCCTTTAAATCTTTGGTCTGTGCCCGCCACTTCAATGGGGCATGATCCATCACCAGTTCAAACTGTCTACCCACGAGGTAGTACCGGAGAGAATCCAAAGCCCATTTCACCCAGGGGATTTGTATTCGTGTCATTATCTCTTGTTTTATTAAATTGATCACAAACAGCAAATTATCATATTCAGTATTCAGGCCCCACAGCTTCACTTTATTGGCTTCATACTGGGCTTTCTTTTTTTTACGGCAAGCTCTGGAAGCCAGCTTGTTTTTCTCCTTACGAGATCGTGGCCTGGCAGTGACAGGAAGCTCCGATATGGGTGTTATGTCACTGATTACTTTATTCAGTTTACGCAGTTCACCACCAATCTGCAGAAATTTTCTTGGATTTGGAGTCAGGTCTTCCACATCTGTCCTGCGAGATTTCTTCACAGTGTCCTTGCCGTGATGCAGACCATTCTTCTGGTACATATTACTGGGAAGCGTGTCTCTGTCCCATTCAGACGGTCTCAGCATCCCTTCATGTTGAGAAGGCATTAATTGCTCGCTATATTCCCAGAAATACCTTCGCTTTCGTCTTTTCCTTTCAATTCCTTTCTTATTCCTTTCAAATCTTCAACAGAATCATTTTCATAACCTGGCTCTGAAAAGGTATCACTGATATCATGTTTGTCATCTTCATTGTCTTCTTCTTCTTCCACCTCTCTAGTAAACTCCACCTGTATTGGATAGATCGCTGCATCACGAACTACAAATGGCTTAACTTTGAATGCCTTGCTAAGAGCAGCTGCTTGATATACAGCCCCCATAGCTGCTGCTTTATCTGCATTTATGTTCTTTCCCAACTCCTCCTTGCCATCAGACAGTTCCAGCATGTACAAGCCCCGATCTGACTCTGTAGGATTTGTAATGTGCAGCCAAACCTGTTCCGTTGTGCTTCCTGATTTAAGTTGATCTGTACTGCTTACTTTCTTATCTTTGTGGTGCCACACAGGATTCATGTTCTCTATGAAATATTTCACATCGCTGTAAATCTTAATTCCGTCAGCTGTGCCTTTACCTTTCAGTGGGGAGGCAGACATTGCACTTATGCCGCGTACACACCATCGCTTTCTGCGATGGAAAAAAACGTCATTTTCAAAAACGTCAATTTAATTGACTGTGTGTGGGCAAAAACGTCGTTTTATGTCTTGTAAAAAACGACAGAAAAAAATTGAAGCATGCTTCAATTTTATGTGTCGTTTTTGGCCGACGTCGTTTTCTGTGTTCTAAACATTGACCGTGTGTACGTAAAAACGTCGATTTAAGCCCGCGCATGCTCAGAAGCAAGTTAGGAGACGGCAGCGCTCATTCATGTAAAACGACTGTTCAGAATGGAATCAGCACATTCGTTAAGGTGTTTTTCAGCTTATAGACAAGAAAAGAAAGCGCTTCTTTAACCCCTGCTTTTAACTGCTACCCAGAAATGGACGTTTGTTGCGGCTGATCTTGTTACATAGTTATGACAAGCTTTTAATTAGTTTCTTTCTTGTTTGATAATGTTTATGTTTGTGTTCTGTTATTTAGTTGTATCTTCCATCTTAAACATTTTAAATATATATATTGGTCCACCTTTGTTTTTATTATTTTTTTTTTTGTCACCAATTTGATTTGTAATCTCTATTTTGTGTTTATTTAGGAGTGTGTGAAGTGTCTGCAACAACCTAATTTTTTAGTTAACTCACCCACAAGCATGTTTTTTTACCTTGTTAATATTTGCATTATTTATTTTGTAATGGGTCTGCCCACTCAATAATGATCTCTCAAATCTACAATAAAGAAACATGGTGAAATTTGGCTGAAAAATAAACATTTATTTTAGTCTTCCTAAAAATTTCCAAAAAAAAAGGTGGCAACCCAAAAACACAACATAATAAAAACAAAGATGCCAAGGTAGGCAGCACATTAGAGCATGCTTGATTTTTTCTGAAAACAAGGGTCCCCGAAGCCACAAATACAGCCTGTGAGTCCACATTAAAATTCCATCAGGGGCACCGTGTTATTTCTTGGGCTTTTTCTTCCCAGCAGCCTTTCCTGCAGTCTTCCCTGCAGCCTTCCCTGTAGCCCGAGTCCTTGGGGGCTGGGTTCCTGGAGGAGATGAGGTGGCAGGAGCCAGAGCAGCCTCATGAAGTGGAGGAGCAGGAGCAGGTGCAGGAGCAGGAGCAGGAGCAGGAGGAGCAGCAAGGACAGGAGGAGCAATCCGCACAATGTGGGTGTCGTCATCGAGCTGCCCCAGGGATGCCATGGTTATGGCTTGGAAGATGAGGAGTTCGCAGCGCACACGCTGGCTCTGCTCCAGATTGTACAGCTTGGCTGCAATGAGCGCTGCGAACCCCTCAACTTCACTGGGTGGCTCTCGGATGGCTGCAGTAGCTTGGCGAAGCAGGCCCTGGGTCTCCTCCTCCATTTGTCGCATACTCCTGAGCCGTTTATTGGGATTGGGGAATGGAGGGATCCGGGAGATGGTATCCCGCCGGCGTGCCTCCTGGGTCCCACTGGGGCCTGCCACCTCCTGGCTCCCAGTGGGCTCTGCCACCTCCTGCCTTGCAGTTGGCCCTGGCTCCTCCTGGCTCCCTGTGGGCCCTGTCTCTTCCTGGCTCCCTGTGGGCCCTGGCTCTTCCTGGCTCCCTGTGGGCCCTGGCTCTTCCTGGCTTGGGTCTGCCTGTGTATCAAAAAAAGGAACATATGTTATTTGTGTTTGTCATTAATCACACACATTTTTACAATCATGAGTGATGCAAATTGAATGTCAATATATATTACACACAGGGTCGCCATCCCTAATTATGTGGCCCCTTAAACACCTTCAGACATGGTCCCCCTGGAATTATGTGGGTTGTTGCATGCCTAATTTAGCAAATAAGTGGCCTTTTCCCCAAAAAATATTTTATTCAATTTAGTGTCAACTAGATAGTACTCAAAAAGGGTGTCTTCCATCTGGGACCCCTTGCAGGTGTATTGCGTTACTCCCCCCTACTGGCCTATCTGAAAATGCCACCCACTCCTTCATAAACATTATTAATTTGCCCATTTTGACCCCATCATGTTTTCCCACTACTGACTATTGATCCTATCCCTAAACTTACGAGATTCACATAGAATTTAGAACAATAGTAACATACATTTAACATTATTACTATACTTGTCATATACTAACTAAATTCATACAAAAAACACATACCATTCTCCATGGCTCACAATTGGGGTCCTCCAGGAACTCTTCCTCTTCCTCCGAGCTTGCCTGCTCTTGTCTGCAGGGAACACTGGAGGATTGGCTGCTGGGAAGCTGGGAGCTACCTCTTGGGGGAAGGGTAGACATGGATGCCCTGGTCTCAATGTGGTCGTCCAGGAACTGCAGCTGACTATAGTACCACAGGGTTGGTTTGTATATGGAGTCAGCTGCAGCCCCAGACCTCATTGAGGCCAGGACTTGGACCCGTTGGGCCCTGTAGGTGCCCCTGATGGAATTTAGTTTGCTTTTCACAGTGTCTGTTGTGGCGTTGGGGACCCTTGTTTTCAGAAAAACAAGCATGCTCTGTCTAGCTTTTTCCCTGGCATCTTTGTTTTTATTTATTGTGCTTTTGGTTTGCCACAGAACAGGATGTTCCTTCCATTTTTGTATGAATTCTGTCAGGAAATCAGCATCCTTGAAGGGATCCATTCTTTCTGCACATGAAACAGAAGCCAAAACATAATGTAATTAAAGCCACTAGCTTACTTCCCCTAACTAGCCCACAAACTCATTCCCTATTCACTATAATAAAGTCGGAATAAAAAACTTACGTCTCGTCGTTAGGAAAGATCGTGATTTACGCCTTCTTCCACAGACTATGCACGCCGTTTACAAACACGTCCCATCCCTTTTACACTACGCACGCATGACGCTCCGCACGACACCCCGCCCCTGACGTTCGGTATCGTCCTTTCCACGCCCCTTCTCTGTCGTTTGGTGAGTGAGAAAAGATGGACAACATGGAGGTGTATTCTAGCTCAAGCCAGGAGGCAGGCCAGGCCCAACCACGCCGCAGATTCCGCTGCAGAGCCTCCAATATGAGTTTTAATGAAATGGTGGAGATGGTCACCATATTGAGGAGGGAGGACTATGATGCCAAGCATGGCCCCTACATGCATCCCAATAAAGTAAAAGCCCAAATTATGGAGAAGGTCATCCGTAGGCTCCAGCGGAAGTTTGGGAAAACCAGGAGCAGAGAGCACCTGCGCAAAAGGTGGTCGGATTTAAAAAAAAGGGAACCCCACCAACTTTCCAAAATTAATAGGGTGATTCGAAGAAGAAGTAAGTTTTTTCCATGTGTATTAATTATTTTGGTGTGTTCTTTGTGCCATCTTTTTTTTTTTTGCAGGTTGACCATAAAATGAATATTATGAATGTGGACGCATGATGCAGTCGTCGTAGTCGTCGTTCATTCGCTGACTTTCAATAATCCAATACCATATTAATGAGAAATGGCATCATGCCTAGTTTGCATGTGCAAAGGGGAGTTGAAGCACTGTATCTGAACTAAATTCGTAAATTTAGGAATTGTGGGCGAATGAACGACGACTCCTATGACCAATTAGTCGACACAAATATGAAAGTTGTGACATTTTTGGGGCTTTAAAAAAAGGTGTATTCAATTCTGGTATTGATGGAAATGTGTTTCAGCTTATTTTAGAAGAAACGTAAATACCTTGAGATTCCCAAAAAGGAGCGTTTGCTACTCCTTTTTTTATTGAACATGTGTACTCAGTAGCACAATTGTTTGTCACAATCACAACCTATGTTGGGTCACACACAGGGGTGAGCAGATCCAGGGGAGACTTGGTTAGCTTACATATCTAAAACTCAAAATTTGGTCAACAGATTTGACATTACTTTGTGAATGGATTAAATACTGGTCTATTTTCTTGATAATTGTTTAAAAATCAACAATATTGCCCTTTTGTTTATAATTTAGGAATATTTTTGGGTCATTTCAGGCCGCTCGTAATGTTTGAACCTCATGTTTTCCCTTTCTTCAATCTTGTAGGGCACAATGAAGCAGAAAGGCAGGAGGCACAAGCCAATCAAGCCACACCCCCGAGGGATGTAGATGAAGAGGAACCTGCCTCAACATCCGGTAAAGTAACATCTACCACATTTTCAGTGAATATAGATATAGGCATACAATCTTTTAACACATGTTTTGGTTCCACATTTCAGGAGGAAATCGGGCTGGTCAGGGACTGGACACGTATAGTGCCCAGCTCCTCATCGGCGAGGTTCTCACCTGCAGGGCCCAAGTCGAGGACATACGTCTGGCCTGCCGTGATATACGCCACAAAGCAAAGACGCTGGAACAGCAGCTTAAAAATTTTATTAATGTTTTGGGGAGGGTTTAATTGTTTGTGTCATTTTTATTTCCCTTGAATTTTAAAAACACCAAAAAAAAAATAAAAAAAATTTTTTTTGTACTAATCAAAAAAAAGACAAAAAAAATAAAAAAAGATTCTATTTTGTACTAATCAAAAAAAAGACAAAAAAAATAAAAAAAGATTCTATTTTGTAATAATCAAAAAAAAGACAAAAAAAATAAAAAAAGATTCTATTTTGTACTAATCAAAAAAAAGACAAAAAAAATAAAAAAAGATTCTATTTTGTAATAATCAAAAAAAAGACAAAAAAAAAAAAAATATTTTGTACTAATCAAAAAATAAAAAAATATTTTAAAAAATGATTATATTTTGTACTAATCAAAAAATTTTTTTAAAAAATAAATAACATTTTGGACTCCAAACAATTTGTGTGTAGTTATTGGTATCAATGCAGACTCATTCAATTACTCAGGCATATTTGTAGAGTTATTAAGATTTAACACTCATGTGAATTTATGACATCCCAAACACATGGCTGGATGAGAACCTAGGAAAAAGAAACATTACCCCCCAAAACTTACAAATAAAGAAAATTGAAAAAATAAACACTGTTTAATCAAACAAAAAGTAAATTTTATTCTTTAGTCAAGATCAGGCATTTCAATGGCCCCCCTCCCCATAAAATAGTCCACATATGATTGACGCACTGCACGTGCGGTTTGGGGGGCCAAGCCTCTATGGCTAGCCTGATGTCCCGGCTCCGGAGCCACAACATCAGCCTCATCAGGCAATACCGTCAGATAAGTTTGTGAATTTCGTTTTAAAAAATTGTGTAAAATGCAACAACATAGGATGATGTAATTCCATTTGTATTCCGCAAGGTTTATTGCTGTTAAAAACAATCGGAATCGGCTGGCCATGATTCCAAAGGCATTCTCTACCACACGTCTTGCTCTGGCCAGCCGATAATTAAAAACCCTCCTCTCATGGGTGAGGGTGCGTACGGGAAATGGCCTCATGAGGTGGGGACCCAAACCAAAAGCCTCATCTGCAACAAACACGAAGGGCAGACCCTCTTCGTTCTCCTCCGCAGGTGGCAATCCTAGGTCCTCCGACCGAAGCCGTTGGGCGAACTCCGTCTCCGCAAAGACACCGCCGTCCGACATCCGGCCATTTTTCCCAACATCCACGTACAAGAACTCGTAATTGGCAGAGACCACCGCCATCAAAACAACGCTGTGGAACCCCTTGTAATTGAAGAAATGGGATCCACTATGGGGTGGGGGCACAATGCGGATGTGCTTGCCATCAATGGCTCCTCCGCAGTTCGGAAAGTTCCAACGCTGGGAGAAGTCCGCTGCCACAGTCTGCCATTCCTGTGGCGTGGTGGGGAACTGGATAGAAAGAAAATAAAAAATACATTCAAACAAAGATTTTGAACAGAATATAGCTAAAATTACAAGGGATCCCACCAACAATTCCACAAAAAAGGTTAGTATTAAAAAATAACATGTGAACACTAAGCATATTAATCACCCCCTCTGATGTTCAAAAAATATATTTAGGGGGAGTGGGGCCCAAGATGAGTTTCTCACATGAGAAACAACCCCACAACAAAAAAAAAATATAATAAAAATAATTATTATTATGTAGTTCAAAAATCTAGGGGGGGGGGGGTTTGGACAATGGAGGCCACAAATAAACGGGGATATAGGGACACACAAAATGCAGCACTACAATGGAGGCCACAAATAAACGGGGATATAGGGACACACAAAATGCAGCACTACAATGGAGGCCACAAATAAACGGGGATATAGGGACTATGCTAGGTGGGTTTGGCCACAACATAGAATGATGGACAGGTTGGCTAAATTAAATAAACATGTAGGGCTTTACAAATTGTGTAGAACAGCATACATAGAGACAAAGTGAGCATTCTGAGCATATTAGAAACATTTTTTTTTTACTTTTTTTGGGACATAGTTTGACCATTGAAAGAACACCACTTACCTTAACATAGTCCTCCTGAAGGACCTGAATGATGGCCGAACAGGTCTCCGGGATTATGAGGCCCAGAGCCTGGGGGGAGATGCCCGTCGAGAACTTCAAGTCCTGCAGACTTCTCCCTGTTGCAAGGTAGCGCAACGTAGCAACTAGCCTCTGCTCAGCAGTGATGGCTTCCCGCATAACGGTGTCCTGCCTGGTGATATATGGCGACACCAAAGCCAAAAGCTGCTGAAATACGGGGTCAGACATCCTAAGAAAATTCCTGAAATCATCAGGGTTATTTTCTCGGATCTCCCGCAGCAGAGGCATATGAGAGAACTGGTCCCTGCGTAGCAACCAGTTCTTGGTCCACAACCTCCTCCTCACCCTGTTCATGGACCGTCGCTGGGATGCAGCACACATCCTAACAACAAGCACAGCACGATCTCGGCGACGAGTTCGTACCCGCAACATGGCTAGAAAACGGTCGTCAAATCAGATCAGACTAAAAATTACGCCCTGAAGTAAAGAATGGCCTTTGAAGAACGACCTGCTAAACAGCACCGTGCACACAAAACGTAATGCCAAAACAAATACGTCCTTAGTACAAGCACTGTATCACAGATCCGACAACAAATAGACAAACTGTACGACAGAAAACGAAATTTAAAGCACAGTCACTGAAAATCACGAATCGTATCTCACCAAACTTTTACTAACACGCAGCAACACGATATCAGCAAAAGAGGCCGTCTTCCGCATGGAAACGACCCTTTATAGTGACGTCGTGCGTGATTGACGGAACTGCGCTGTGCTAGAGCGTTGTGAAAAAGCGATGGTGTGTATGCTACGTCGTTGTTCAAATTGAAGTTTGAAAAATGACGTTTTTTTAAAGCACATAAAGCGTCGCATTTTTCCATCGCAGAAAGCGATGGTGTGTACGCGGCATTATTCTACAAATTTCCTGCATTATATCTTCAATACCTTCTTTGGTAAGATCCATTTCAGTCGTGTCGTCTCCCCTGCTATCTTTTACCACAGTTTTGTAAAGTCCTTTATCTTCATTTTTAAACTTTTTAATTACAACTTTTGCAGTATACGTTCCTTTATCTTCTTCACCAAAGTCTTCCTTAATTATTTCAAAAAGTCCATTTTCCTTGTCAAATGTTATTTTTCGTTTCGGTGTATTTTGGATGACTTTGTCATTAAGAATCATCTCCAAATCTGCATCAGAGGACAGTTTTTCTACTTGTAACCAGAGGCGCACGTCCCCATTCTCCAGTACTTCCACATTGCAGCCTGAGATTTTCTGTATCAGTGGATGTCGTACATCATGGCTTTTGCGCATTAGTTCCTCTAGTTCTTCCTTTGTTAGCATGTGACTAGCAGATACTCCATCTGTATTTGGCACTTCAACAGCATAGGTGCCTACATCTTCCTCAGAAGGGTTTGTTAGAATAAGTTTAGACTTATTTCCATCGGTAGAAATGTCTGTTCTCTCTGAGTCTGGAGCTCCCTTGTAGTCCTTGGACCAGAGGAACTGTGGATTGTCAACTGGCTCTGGGTTTTCAAATGAAAGGTAAATAAATCCCAGTTTCCTCCTGGCTCTTTCATCCAGTTTGGAGCGACTTCCTGATCCAAGGAGGGTCTGTGTTGTACCAAATACCTTTTACTTCAGAATAATATACTTTACTGTGCTTCTAGGCATTGATAAAGCCTTTGAAATTTTGTTGTATCCATCTCCTGACTTGTGCCTGACCTCAACTTTATCCCGGAGATCTTTTTTTACAGTGCCTTGCCACACATAGTGCAACTGAAGCAAACAATTACTATCAGGGACTGAAATGCTCCAGGAAAACTTGTTTCACACTGAGATTATCAAAATGACCACATCTGAAGTTGAAAGTTAAATAGCTTTGTGTGTCATTGAGAAGGAGATTAGCTACACCTTTTTGAGTTTACAAGTCATTTTTAGGAGGAAATGGAAATTTAGACTAGAAAGACGGACTTTAGGCGGTACACGGGACATAAATTGTAAAAATCTATAAATATTTATTGTAGAAATTTATATAAAAGATTCATAAATCATAATATAATATCCATCAGCATATGGGTCCAACAAGTACTACAGTAACATCATCCAGTTCTCACTACAGAGTCGTCGGGGGACAGATGCAGCATCAGATCAATGCTGCATCCACCTAGGTGAGTGTATATATATATATATATATATATATATATATATATATATAGTGACAGGAAGTCAGGTAAATCTGTGGGTGTTGTCACAGACGGGACGTACATTTCTGCCTTGTTTAGACAATACACCAATTGTTATTAGGAGTCGGCTGAAAAAGTAGCCAGTGAAGGTCTAAGGGCGTTGGAAAACTTCAGCTTTTCAGAATGAGGTAATTAAGGCCTCTATATACCACTGATTTGCTGCATCCTGAGGCTTTGTGAATAAGCAGTGTACTGAAAGTCTTCTGAGGAGGTGATTGATTTTTCTGTGTAAAAAAATCAAAAGACTATTGTTTTTCTGCTGTATGACCAGCAGTGTCTGCCCAGCACTAGGCTGTGCCAGACTCCATAGATAGGTTCCTGTGTGGTGAAGATAGACGCCCCAAGTGGCCAGGGTTTATTTTATGTTTGACTTTTGTTTATGCTGTTTGGATGCTTGCACTTGTTTCCAGCAAGATGGAAGAATAAACCAAAATCTTTGTTTTCAACCGTCTTCGACTGCCTGTCTGTATAAATTCAGTGTGTAGTGAACCCATCCAAGGGGTCACACACCCCGCTACCGAGCTAACCCCTTACTATATATATATATATATATTCATATATATATGTAGCGCCCCCTTACTTTCCGTATGGGCACTACGCTAAAGTTAGTGGGGAATGGGAGAGTTATTTGCTCCCATTCACAATTTGTTAAATTAAGGGCTGCTGTCATTCCAGAACTGTCCTGTAGGTCAGTCTGCGCTTCAGGGGTGTTGTTTCCACCCCTGGGCGACAGATGGCGCTAGAGGGGTTCTGGCAGAGCCACTTTTCCCCAGCAGCCAATTACAGGAATTTTTCCCTCGTGGGGAATGCTGGGGAGGGGTATATCTGTGGCAGACGCTATCTTTATTGGTTCTTCCCACGGGTTCCAGGTTCCAGGTGCGGCATCCACCTTTAGGGTGCGCGCATCCAATGGACCCCGGGGATGGTCTTCCAGGCCGGGGGTAGCATGCTACGCGGAGCTCCAAATTGCTGAGAGGGGCCCCAGTGACTTACTGGGTCCCCCGTTTTACTGAGAAGATCCCAGGCTGGGTGCCGCTTGATTGGGGGGTCGGCTTGAGGAGAACCCGGAGGCAGGTTGTCCAACAGAGCTTGAACGAACCATCGGGGATCTGGTGACCGGAATGCTGACAGGTACTCTTTGCTGTCATCCGGTGACCTATGTTCAATCTACTGGGAGGATTCGCTCAATTCGTCCATTTAGCTCATTCAAGTACTAGGCCTGTGGCAGAGGCCCTAGAGCCAGGTCTGTGGCAGAGGCCTGTTCCTCCCAACAACTTAAAGTGACACTTCGGCTGCCAGGCTTGTGGCAGAAGTCTGTCCGGGGGCACTTCACCCACTCTGGCTAGAGTGGCGACGAACGGTGACTACTATTATTGTGCTGCTGAGAGCAGGATTGCTCTTTCTATATCCAGGCCTGATACCGCAAGTTCTCTATAGCTTCATCAACCTTTCCTTCCTACTGCATGTTGATGTTGGCTATTTTGAGCCTGAAATAAAGCATTTGAAAACCTATCTTCGTGTACTGGACATTCGCTCACTACTTTATTCACCAGTTGCACCCCTAGACAACATGGAGGTAACTTAATATGCCGATCCCAACAACAAACCAGCGGCTCCTGCGGGGGTAGCGCTATATATATATATATATATATATATATATATATATATATATATACAGTATCTCACAAAAGTGAGTACATCCCTCACATTTTTGTAGATATTTTATTATATCTTTTCATGTGACAACACTGAAAAAATTACACTTTGCTACAATGTAAAGTAGTGAGTATACAGCTTGTATAACAGTTTAAATTTGCTGTCCCCTCAAAATAACTCAACACAACAGCCATTAACTGCTTGCTGACCGCGCACCGCCATTCTACGTCGGCAAGCTGGCTCTCCTGGGCGAGAGCACGTCATACTACGTCGGCTCTTTCAGCCGCCACTAGGGGCGCGCCGCCCCCGACTCCCGTGCGTGTGCCCGGCGGGCGCGATCGCCGCCGGGCACGCGCGATCGCTCGTTACAGAGCGGGGACCGGGAGCTGTGTGTGTAAACACACAGCTCCCGGTCCTGTCAGCGGGGGAAACGCTGATGTTCTGTTCATACAATGTATGAACACCGGATCAGTGTTTCCCCTAGTGAATCCACCCCCCCCCCACAGTAAGAACACACAAGGGACATACTTAACCCCTTCCCCGCCCCTAGTGTTAACCCCTTCACTGCCAGTGGCATTTTTATAGTAATCCAATGCATTTTTATAGCACTGATCGCTATAAAAATGCCAATGGTCCCAAAAATGTGTCAAAAGTGTCCGAAGTGTCCGCCATAATGTCGCAATACCGAAAAAAAATCGCTGATCGCCGCCATTACTAGTAAAAAAAAATATATTAATAAAAATGACATAAAAATACCCCCTATTTTGTAAACGCTATAACTTTTGCGCAAACCAATCAATAAACGCTTATTGCAATTTTTTTTTATGAAAAATAGGTAGAAGAATACGTATCGGCCTAAACTGAGGAAAAAAAAAGTTTTTTTATATATTTTTGGGGGATATTTATTATGGCAAAAAGTAAAAAATATTCATTTTTTTCAAAATTGTCGCTCTATTTTTGTTTATAGCACAAAAAATAAAAACCGCAGAGGTGATCAAATACCACCAAAAGAAAGCTCTATTTGTGGGAAAAAAAGGACGCCAATTTTGTTTGGGAGCCACGTCACACGACCGCGCAATTGTCTGTTAAAGCGACGCAGTCCCGAATCGCAAAAAGTACTCTGGTCTTTGGGCAGCAATATGGTCCGGGGGTTAAGTGGTTAATGTCTAAACCGCTGGCAAAAAAAGTGAGTACACCCCTAAATGAAAATGTCCAAATTGTGCCCAATTAGCCATTTTTCCTCCCCGGTGTCATGTGACTTGTTAGTGTTACAAGGTCTCAGGTGTGAATGGGGAGCAGGTGTGTTTAATGTGGTGTTATCGCTCTCACTCTCTCATACTGGTCACTGGAAGTTCAACATGGCACCTCATGGCAAAGAACTCTCTGAGGATCTGAAAACAAGAATTGTTGCTCTACATAAAGATGGTCTAGGCTATAAGAAGATTGCCAAGACCCTGAAACTGAGCTGCAGCACGGTGGCCAAGACCATACAGCGGTTCCACTCAGAACAGGCCACACCATGGTCGACCAAAGAAGTTGAGTGCTCAGTGTCATATCCAGAGGTTGTCTTTGGGAAATTGACATATGAGTGCTTCCAGCATTGCTGCAGAGATTAATGGGGTGGGGGGTCAGCCTGTCAGTGCTCAGACCATGCGCCGCACACTGCATCAAATTGGTCTGCATGGCTGTCGTCCCAGAAGGAAGCCTCTTCTAAAGATGATGCACAAGAAAGCCAGCAAACAGTTTGCCGAAGGCAAGCAGACTAAGGACATGGATTACTTGAACCATGTCCTGTGGTCTGATGAGACCAAGATAAACTTATTTGGTTCAGATGGTGTCAAGCATATGTGGCGGCAACCAGGTGAGGAGTACAAAGACAAGTGTGTCTTGCCTACAATCAAGCATGGTGGTTGGAGTGTCATGGTCTGGGGCTGCATGAGTGCTGTTGATACTGGGGAGCTACAGTTCATTGAGGGAACCATGAATGCCAACATGTACTGTGACATACTGAAGTACAGCATGATCCCCCTCCCTTTGGATACTGGGCCGCGGGGCAATATTCCAACATGATACGGACCCCAAACACACCTCCAAGATGACCACTGCCTTGCTAAAGAAGCTGAGGGTAAAGGTGATGAACTGGCCAAGCATGTCTCCAGATCTAAACCCTATTGAGCATCTGTGGGGCATCCTCAAATGGAAGGGGGAGGAGTGCAAGGTCTCTAACATCCACCAGCTCTGTGGTGTCGTCATGGAGGAGTGGAAGAGGACTCCAGTGGCAACCTGTGAAGCTCTGGTGAACTCCATGCCCAAGAGGTTTAAGGCAGTGCTGGAAAATAATGGTAACCACACAAACCACACTTTGGGCCCAAATTGGACATTTTTACACTCAGGGGTGTACTCACTTTTGTTGCCAGCGGTTTAGACATTAATGGCTGTGTGTTGAGTTATTTTGAGGGGACAGCAAATTTACAGTCCCTATTTTGGAACCAAGTCCCCCCTTGTCCATTGATCCTCCTGACTTGCCCTCTTTTTTTTCCCTAATGTATGGAAGCTTCACCCAACCTTCAAGTTTTTTACATATATTGAAAATCTAGTATAGTAGTGGTAAAATCTATTTAACCACTTCAGCCCCTGAAGAATTTACCCCCTTCCTGACTGGGTCATTTTTTGCGATTCAGTACTGCGTCGCTTTAACTGACCATTGCACAGTTGTGTGACGCTGTACCCAAACAAAATTGACAAGCTTTTTTACCCACAAATAGAGCTTTCTTTTGGTGGTATTTGATCACCTCTGTGGTTTTTATTTTTTGCGCTATAAACAAAAAAAGAGAGACAATTTTGAAAAAAAAAATATTATTTGCTATAATAAATATCCCCAAAAATGTTTTTAAAAATCGAATTTCTTCATCAGTTTTGGTCAATATATATTCTTCTACATTTCTGGTAATAAAAATTGCAATAAGCGTATATTGATTGGTTTGCGCAAAAGTTATATACGTCTACACACTATGGGAAAGATTTATGGCATTTTTTTTTTTTACTAGTAATGGCGGTGATCTGCAATTTTTATTGGGAATGCGACATTGTGGCAGACAGATCGAACACTTTTGACCCATTTTTGGGACCATTGACAATTATACAGCGATAAGTGCTATAAAAATGCACTGATTACTGTGTAAATGTCACTGGCAGGGAAGGGGTTAACACTAGGCGGGCGATCAAGGGGTTAACTGTGTTTCCTCAGTGTGTGTTCTAACTGTAGGAGGAAGGAAATGACTAGAGGAGAAGACATATCATTGTTCCTAGCTAGTAGGAACACACAATCTGTCTCTCCTTTCCTCACAGAACAGAGATTTGTGTGTTTACACACACACGTCCCTGTTCTGGCTTTCGTGCCCGTGATCGCACGTGGCCGTTGGTCATCGCGACCGCCGGCCACGAACATTGGTTTCCCTGCAGTGCAGCGGGTGCGTGCGTGCCTGCTATCCCTGCTTAAAGGGCCGACCTGCAACAGCTACGATGGGAACGTGCCGACCTGCCTCAGTATAATGACGGCGGCTGGTCGGCAAGTGGTTGACCAATTTTTTTTTCTGCATGATAACTTTTCATGGTCCACAAAATTGGGGGGTGTGGTTCTTGCCCACGTACTTTGTGCTACATGTTCCTCTTTCCCATCTTAGAAAGTTGGGAGGTATTCTTTGGTGTACACTTATTTAATCCATTATTTTGTGTTGGCAACAAGCAGCATTTACTCAAAACAAATAATGCTGCGCTAGTGATAATAAATGTATCCAACCACTTATTGTATCAATTATCCTGTGCAAATATGAGTGCCAACATAATAACATGTGAATATAACAATAATATGATACATTCATGTGTATTTCTTCTTGTAATAATATAAATCATGTGCTTGAGTGCAGTCAAATAGTAGGATTTTTAATAATAGAATACCTGTAAAATCCTTTTCTTTGAGTACACCACGGGACACAGAGTCTTAGGCCCCGTACACACGACCGGATCTGTCCGCTGGGATTTATCCGCGGATCAGTTCCAGCAGACAGATCCGGTCGTGTGTAGGCCCGAGCGGACATTTTCCAGCGGATAAAAATCCAGCCGACGGATTTTCAGCGGATAAAAATTTCTTAGCATGCTAAGAAATCTATCCGCTGGAATCCTGTCCTTCGGACTTATCCGGTCGTCTGTACAGACTCACCGCATAAGTCCGCCCGATCCCCATCCCTCGCATGCGTCGAAGTGATTCGACGCATGCGTGGAAGTATTTACATTCCAGGGTCGCTCACGTCGCCGCGTCATCGTTGCGGCGACGGCACGGCCACGTCACCGCGGATGTTGTCCGCTGGGATTTTGATCTGATGGTGTGTACAGCCATCAGATCAAAATCCGCCAGCGGACATATCCGATGGAAACGGTCCGGCAGACCGTTTTCATCGGATATCCGCTCGTCTGTACGAGGCCTAAGTCATTACATGTATGGTTGTATGGTCACCAGAGGTGATTGGACACTGGCACAACCTATGAGAACAAGTTTCCCTCCATATAACCCCTCCCATACAGGAAGTACCTCAGTTTTGTAGCAAAGCAGTAAGTTGCAGCTTTACAGATCTGAGCCATTGAAGCCTGGTGATGCACTGCCCATGAAGTACTGATCACTCTGGTCGAGTGCACCTAAAAGGTTTGTAAAGGAATTTGTTTTATCTTAATAGCTTCCTTTACCTTAATGCAGAGCTGTTTTCATGTCCTCATTGTTCGTTTTTGCTCTCAAGTTGCTGTAATTCTTCTCTGATCTCTACACTTCCTGGTTGTCTGTTTCCTGATGACCACAGTACTGGGAGCTTTCTCTCTGTGGTCAATAATCAAGGAGGTGTGATTACTGTGTGTCTAAAACCCCACAGCACCAATCAGTTTCGTTTTCCAAACCATCACTGCCCTGTATTGGCTCTGTGGCTCTGTACATCACAGAAGCAGGAAACAACATGCATAAACGAAACTATAAACTGCAGGTACATTATATGATTGATTGTTATCTATTTTTAATCATTTTTAAAAGGAATCAGTTAACTATTATGTCTCTATACCCTGTAAACAGTCATTTCAGCAAAAAAATGTTTTTCCTTTACAACTCCTTTAACAGGAAAGGGAGGAATCTCCTTCTTTAAATCATAAGCTTGAATAATCACTTGATGAATCCACCTGGCAATGGTGGATTTTGACACCGGTTGGCCCTTTTTGGGATCGTCTGGTATAATGAACAAAACATTGTTTTACGTATCTGAGCCGTAGCTTGCAGATAAACCTTTACTGCCCTCACTACATCTAGAGAGTGCAATAACTTTTCCTCCGCTGTCTGCTGTTCAGGAAAAAAGGAAGGCAAAACAATGTCTTGATTTAAATGAAACGCTGATACCACCTTTGGAAGAAAGGTATGATGATAGCATAGTACAATTTTGTCTTTGTGACAAATTAAATAAGGTTCTTTAGAAGAAAGAGCTGCTAATTCCGATACCCTTCTGGCCGAAGAGATAGCAATCAGAAAAGCCAATTTCTTGCTCAAGAGAATCAAAGGAATCTGATGAATAGGTTCAAAAGGGTGCTCTTGCAGAACTGATAATACTAGGTTCAAATCCCAAGGACACAAGGGTGACTTGACTGGCGGGTTTATCAGCAGTACTCCCTGAATAAATGCCCGAACTAGGGAATGGGATGCCAATGGTTTTTGAAAAAAGACTGATAGAGCTGATATTTGACCCTTGATGGTACTCAGGGCTAATTTCATATCCACTCCAACTTGGCAAAAGGCTAGAATTCTACTTATGTCATATTTAAAGGGATTCCATTTGCCGGATTCACACCAAGAAACATACGTTTTCCAGACTCTATAGTAAATTAGCCTAGAGGCTGGCTTTCTTGCACTAATGAGTGTAGAAAGGGCTGAACCCGAGACTCCTCGTTTCTTCAAGATGTAGGTCTCAGTAGCCAGACCGTCAAACTTAGCTTCCGTAAGGAAGGATGGAATACTGGTCCCTGCAACAACAGGTCCTGATGGAGCGGAAGCACCCAATGTCTTCCTACTGCCATCTTTATGATTTGTGCGTACCAGGGACTCCTTGGCCAATTCGGGGCCACTAGGAGCACTGGTACTCTCTCCTTCTCGATCCTGCACAGCAATCTATGGAAGAGAGGGATCGAATGGAATGCATAAATCAGTGAGAACTGATCCCATGGAATTGTCAACGCATCCGTGCCATAGGCTCGCAGATCTTTTGTCCTGGACACAAAGTTGTCCAACTTCCTGTTGAGTCTGGAGGCTAGCAGGTCTATATCTGGGTCCCCCATTTCTGGCATATTGCCTGAAAGACCTCCGGGTGGAGTGACCATTCTCCTGGCAGCAATTGCTGGCGACTTAGATAGTCTGCTTGCCAGTTTTCTACCCCTGGAATGAAAATCGCAAACAGGCAAGGTATATGTCTTTCTGCCCATCTTAAATTCCGATTCACCTCTTTCTGGATGTCCCGACTCCGGGTGCCTCCTTGGTGATTGATGTAGGCTACAGCAGTAGCATTGTCGGATTTTATCCGAACAGGGTAACCCTGTAACCTGTGTGCGCAGGTCTTGAGAGCTAAGTATACTGCCCGAATCTCTAGTATGTTGATGGGCAGGCTTTCCTCTGTTTTGGTCCAGGTATCCTGGGCTGAGGCTTCCTCCAACACAGCTCCCCAGTCTAACAGGCTGGCATCCGTGGATACCACCTTCCAAGTGACTGGAAGGAAGGACCGTCCTTTTGCGCAAGTTTAGGCTTTTTAACCACCAACTGAAGCTTTGGCCCACCTGTGGAGACAGACTCATGGGAAAATCCAAAGTTCGGTTCTTCCTGTTCCAGGCATCCAGAATGCCGCCCTGTAGTAGTCTTGAATGAAACTGGGTGTAAGGAACTGCCTCGAAGGAGGCCACTATCTTTCCTAATAGCCTTATGCACAGGCGAATAGATGGTCTCCTCTTTGTCCTGACCCTGTGGATTAACTCTCTTAGGGCTTTTACCTTTGGTTCTGGAAGGAATACCCTGCTTTCAGCTGTATCTATGATCATGCCAAGATACTCTACTCTTCTTTGAGCCTGAAGAGTGGATTTTTGTAGGTTTATAACTAGGGTTGTCCCGATACCGATACCAGTATCGGTATCGGGACCGATACCGAGTATTAGCAGGAGTACTCGTACTCCCGCTAATACCTCCGATACTAAAATAGAATACTTTGCCCCCCCCCGCCGCCGCCGCCACCAACGCCGCCGCCGCTGCCACGTTAATCACCGCGGCGCAGGGAACATTACAGACAGCTTTCGTTTGAATAGCTGTTTACCCCGCCACGCATAGACACTCCCCCTTGGACGGATCTGTCCAATCGCGAGCAAGGGGGAGTGTCTATGCGCGGCGGGGAAAACAGCTGTTCAAACGAACGCTGTCTGTAATGTTCCCTGCGCCGCGGTGATTAACAGTAGGTACGGGGGACATGGTTGTATATACAGGGGACATGGCTGGATATACGGGGGACATGGCTGGATATACAGGGGACATGGCTGGATATACGGGGGACATGGCTGGATATACGGGGGACATGGCTGGATATACAGGGGACATGGCTGGATATACGGGGGACATGGCTGGATATACGGGGGACATGGCTGCATGTGGGGGGACATGGCTGGAATATGTGGGGGACATGGCTGGAATATGTGGGGGACATGGCTGGAATATGTGGGGGACATGGCTGCAATATGTGGGGGACATGGCTGCATTTGTGGGGGGACATGGCTGCATTTGGGGACACATTTAAAAAAAAGTATCGGTATCGGCGAGTACATAAAAAAAAGTATCGGTACTTGTACTCAGTCCTAAAAAAGTGGTATCGGGACAACCCTATTTATAACCCATCCTAACTGCTCCAGGTATCTCACCGTATTGAACACTGCGTGCTCTAGTCCTGTCTTTGACTGATCTATTATAAGTAGATCATCTAGATCTGACATCGTTATACCCTGTGCTCTCAAGTTTGTTAACACAGGAGCCAGTATTTTTGTGAATACCCGGGGGGGCAGTTGCCAAACCAAACGGTAAAGCCACAAACTGAAAATGGCGATGCTCTACCGCGAACCTTAGAAATTTTTGGTGAGTGGGATAAATAGGCACATGTAAATAGGCGTCCTTGATGTCTATCGACGCTAAGTATTCTCCGCCTTGTAGGGTGGCAACCACAGATCGAATGGTTTTCTTTCGGAAATGGCCAATGTCCAGAAATTGGTTTAGATCTTTCAGGTCCAGAATGGGTCTGACGTCTCCGTTTGGTTTTGGAACCACAAAAAGGTTTGAGTAAAACCCTGCACCTTGCTCTTTTAGGGGGACTTCTTTGATTACCCCTTAAGACAACAAATTATCCAAACCTCGGAACAAAGAATCTCTTTTTATTGGATCTTTGGAGACCCCAGAACTTCGGAACCGATGGGGTGGAATCTCCTGAAATTCCAGCTTGTACCTTAGGGATACAGCAGATACTACCCATCTGTCCTGGACCTCTGTCTGCCAGGTCGCTGAAAACTGTCGGAGCCGCCCCCACTTGGCCGAATAGAGAAGCCCCTTCATGAGGAAGATTTGGGTCTCTGCTTATTAGCTTTTTGGCCCCACTGCTTCCTGAACTTCTGGGCCTGGCCCTGATCCTTAGCCTTTGTGGCTGTCTGCGGACGCCGTCGCCACTGCCCGGCTGATGCCTTTGGAGTTGGGGAGAGAGAACGCTTAAAACAAGGACGCTTGTTTTTCTTTTTCTCTGGCAACAGAGTAGTCTTGCCGCTTGATATCTTTTGGATATATTTTTCAAAAACATCCCCAAAAAGCTGTTTCCCATGAAAGGGGAAACTGGTCAAAAACTTTTTACTTGGGGCTTCTGCTGACCAGTGCTTCAGCCAAAGAATTCTACGCATGTGCACTAGCTGGAGTGTAAGGCGAGATGCTTGCTGTATAGAATCCCTAATAGCGTCTACTGCGAAACATAAAGCCTTGGGCATATTCTCCCAAAATTTGGCTTGCTCAGAGGGCAGGTCTTTTAACCCTTCCTTCACTTGATCTCTTAGGACTTGACACATATTCAGTGCTGCCACGGCAGGTTGGGTTACTGCGCCTGCCAGGAGAAAGGAAGATTTTAATAAAGATTCCAATTTTTTCTCAGGAGGATCTTTAAATACCTGGGCATTGTCTACCGGACAGGTTAAACTCTTGTTTACACAAGAAATCGCTGCATCCACTAAGGGCATACTCCATTTTTTGGAAAAAATTTCCTCCATTGGATAAAGGACTTCAAACCTTCTAGGCGGAGAGAAACGCTTGTCTGGATGCTTCCAGTCTGCGTAAATCAGTTTTTCCAACAAAGGATGAACCAGGAAGGAACAAGCAGTCTGTGGGGATTTTACGACCCCAGCGTGGGCACAGGTGAGTCAGTTAACTCTGAAAGAGGCAACTTAAATGTAATATTGCACCTGCACTTGTTGAGCCCGGGAAGTAGAAAAAAATTCCTCTGAAGCGTCAGATCTATCAGAGTCCTCATCCTTATCCTCTGATGGAGGCATGTCCTCCTCATCCTCATCAGACCCTTCTGACGGGAGATCTGAAGCAACTGAAAGCACCCTGCTTCGCTTTTTCTCCTTTTGCGAGTTTTTAGCAATTAATGACGCGAGTCTCCCATCTAAATTGCTAAGGGCTACCGCCATAGAGTCCTCAGTGACAAAAGCAGACCCAGACACCTCAGGAGAGGCGGCGACCCCTCCCGGAGTCAATGGCTCACTCTGCACAGGTGTATCATAAATTACCGAGGAGAAGGGTACCAAAGGGGCCCGGGTAGCAGCTCTCGTCTTAGGTGGCAATGGTTTCTTGTCTTTTTTAACCCCTGTATTTTTCTTTTGGGAAGACATATTACCAACAACAAAGCCAAGGTACCATCAACTGCATATACTCTTGTGCTAGTTAAGCCTATTACATACAGTATGCAACTAATCACACAATTTCATGCTATGTGGGTGTCCTCTTTTGCCAGTAACCAACCACCTAGAGACCTTACGTGTCCTTAAAGCGGATCTCCACCCTAAAGTGAAGTCGCGCTGATCGGCACCCTCCCCCCTCCGGTGTCACATTTGACACCTTTCAGGGGGGAGGGGGGTGCAGATACCTGTCTAAAGACAGGTATTTGCACCCACTTCCGGCCACACGTCACGGGCAAAAGACGGGTTTTTTCTGACATCCCGTCTGTCCCCCAGACGGGATGAGACGGGAGAGATAACGGCTCTGCTGCCTCTTTTATGAGATTTTGCCTGCACATTGTAATGCCGCGCACGAGCGCACGCACCCGCGACCGCCCTTCCCACCTCATGCCCCCATAAAGCATGCTCCCGAACGCACACGCACACCTAGGGATTTGCAAATGGCATCCTGGGGGAAGCTGTGTGCTGGAGTATCCAGCTATACTTGCAGGGAGGATAGGACCTGGTCGGAACTGGCAGAGCTCTGCAGCGAGGAGTGTGCTTGTCTAAATGACCTGACACTGCACGGAGTTCTGGTGAGAAATACTTCAACTCTTTACTCCCTCTAGTGGTGTGATTGGAGAAGACACCCACAAGAAAAAAGTTTATAAGACAAAATGTAATACTTTTTTCTCTTACCTTGTCCACGCCGCAGGTTTGCTGAAAACCCATCTTCACCCATCACTGCGGGTATTGTGTGCCAACCTTCGGGGATATGGGTTCCTACTTAAAGGATGCCTCTTCCCTGGGCCTTGTACAAGACTCACTCTGCCAGGACTTTTGGCGTTTGCAAAAAGCGAAACTGTTGGACCCTAGAGCCCAGTGCTCCGAAGAGAGACATTACAGGCGGTACCTCATGCGCGAGGCCCGGATACCATCCAATTGGGGCGTAATAAATTAAGCATCTTGGATGGACCCGAAGTATAGCTCTTTTGCCCAAATCAGGGCTTCCTTTAGCACTCATTCTCATTGCATCCAATCTTCTAATGCCGCGTACACACCATCACTTTATGTGATGAAAAAAAATGACGTTTTTAAAAACGTCACTTTAATTGACTGTGTGTGGGGGAAAACGTCGTTTTATGTCTTGTAAAAAACGACCAAAAAAAATTGAAGCATGCTTCAATTTTATGTGTCGTTTTTCAAAAGTGCACTTTTTACTTCACAGAAATTGACCGTGTGTAGCAAAAAACGTCGTTTTCTAAGACGTTTTTTCATCCACGCATGCCCAGAAGCTACTTATGAAGCAAGCTTCAATGGTAAAACGTGGTGGAACGTAACCTCACTTTGCAAGATCATTGTGAGAAAACGATGGTGTGTAGGCAACTTCGTCTTTGAAAATTGAAGTTTCAAAAACGTCATTTTTTACTTCACAGAAAGTGTCGTTTTTTTTCATCACATAAAGTGATGGTGTGTACGCGGCATTAGACACTGGTGAAAAAACTGAGGTACTTCCTGTATGGGAGGGGTTATATGGAGGGAAACTTGTTCTCATAGGTTGTTCCAGTGTCCAATCACCTCTGGTGACCATACAACCCACTATGTAATGACTGGCTCTGTGTCCCGTGGTGTACGATAAAGGAATTTAAGTAATTAAAATGCCAGAAAAAAGTTCTGTTGAGTCTTCACTCTCACAAATTCTCAAAAATCTGTGCTTTTGTATCTATTCACCTGAGTGTTCCCCCATAAGAAATGCGCTCACCTCACAGAGTGTGGCCTCCCCCTGATGAGTCACGAGACCCTGTGATGTTACGCGTAGGGATGGGGCAGATTGGTTTGGTAAGACGCTTTTGCCATATTCTAAAGCCTCGTACACACAATCAAATTTTCCGATGGGAATTGTGTGTTGACAGACTGTTGGCCTAAAATCTGACCGTTTGTACGCTCCATCAGACAATTGTTATCGTATTTTCCACGGACAAAAGTTAGATGGCAGGCTTTAAAATTTTCCCGTGGACATCGGTCTGTTGTCAGATTTTCTGATCGTGTGTACACAAGTCAGACAAAATTCCAAAGTACAAACACGCATGCTCTGAAGCAATTGCGACAAAACACAACGTTAGCAGAAGGTGCACAAAGGGTGGCGCTAGAGAGCTGAAAAACTACATAGTACATCACTACGTTTGTGTTTTTTTTGGACAACAATTGTGTGCTGTTTGTATGCAAGATAAGTTCCTGGCCAATGCCCTTCGGACAAAAGTCAGACGCGAAAAATCCGATCGTGTGTACGAGGCTTTACTGGGGACATATGTGAGGCATTAAGCTGAATGTGGGATAAACACCAATTTGTAATTTCCTAATTCCCTGATTGTCTATTCTTGTAATGAAGCTGATAGTACCCATGAAACACTTTGATAAAAGAATCATCGACAAAATTAAAGCGGTATTAAACCCAAAAATTGTATATATTGCTGCTTACCAATTAATAGACGTGGTGGCTGTATTCATTTTCTTTTTTTAGTCTTTTTTTCCCCCCTCTGTTTTTTCTTGGTGATCTGGACAGTAACATACCTCCTTTATTATACAGACACTGCTCTTGATGAAGTAGAACAGGGGGCATATTTGGACAAAATAAGAAAGAAGAAAAAGGCGCATGATCTAACGCATGAATCAAATTTGTAGTTTATTCTAGACAAATAGATGAGTACAAAGAAAGATACTACGGCCCGGATTCACAAAGCACTTACACCGATGTATCTCGAGATATGCCGTGTAAGTGTAAATATCCGTGCCCACAAAACTAGATACACTTGAAAATAGGCGTAACTTGTCTACGCCGGCGTATCGTGGGCGCATATTTACGCTGGACGCATGTGTCGCTCCCATTGATTTTGTATTCAAATATGCAAGTGAGGGAGATACGGCGATTCACGAATGTACATGCGCCCGGCGCAGGCTACGTGCGGTGCGCCTAAGTTCAACGTCCGGCCTAAAGTTATTCCCCATAAAGCAGGTGTAACTCAGCACCAGACATGCACAGGTCAGCTGGACAGCAGCTGCAGCAGCACCATTACGGATGAGCTGAGCAACCACACTTGCAGGACCACACATCTGTATGCCAGGCAGGGCCGCCATCAGGAATTATGGGGCCCCTTACACAGCTTCAGGCATGGGCCTGGGGGGGGGTGCTGCTGCGAATTGAGAAAGACGAAATAAAGAAAAATATATATAAAAAAAGGAACTAAAAAGAATAAAAAAAGAAATTAAAAAATATCAAAAACATTATTTTTTTCTAAAAAAAAAAAAAAGGGGGGACTTGCCATCTGGGGTCCTGTGCTCACACACACCACATCCACTTCACATTGGTTTAGCCCAAGTCCACCATGCAGGACTTGGGAGCAGCAACGCCACGCCAAGGTCCCAATGGTGTTGCTGTTCATTCATACCACATTCACACGGTCGTGGGGATAACCTCTCCCTGACGACCCAAGGTGACACGCCTTGCTGACAGGAATGTCACCCACATTCACACACCAGTCACACTGTAGCCTGCACTACTGACCGTGTGCAGTCACTACAAAAAAAAATAAAAGGGATCATGCCATTGGCCGACATGGCATGCCCTTACTGGAGGACGGCACATACATCTATGCACGTCTCTTTAAAAAAAAAAAGAAGCTCATAATCTGAGCAAACCAAAAAAAAAGAGCACTCATTTGCCCTGTCGTGGGCCAGGCCTGGTGCCACAGCTCTGGCTCCTCAGTTGTCTGGGGGAGCCTCGGGTGGGGAGGTGGGGCATCAGGAGGAGGATCATCCCCTGGGTGGGTGTTGCTTTCACCAGGGGTCAAGGTTGGAATTGCAATGGGCTAGGTGTATTGGGTGCTTTTTGCCCAGAAACAGCTCCGTGGCGTGGTCCCAACCGCTGTGCATTCTGGGGAGGGGTACTTAAGGGGCAGACACCATTCTGGCTGGGTCTTCCGATCCTGACCTGGTGGCCCTCCTCTCCTCAGGGATGTATTAGCAACCTTTTGGTTTCGGGGCCTGCTGGCCCGAGGCATCGATACTGAAAGTAGGCCCAGAAGTTTCTGGGGGGGCCTACTGGTCCAGGGATGGTCCTGAGCTGTCTTCTCTGCAGGAATAAGCCGAATAATTAAGGATTCAATTAGAGGATGCGTCCTGGCCAATTTACCTCACAGTGCGGCTGGCTCGGCTGAAAGATCCTAGCACCGTGAGCTGTGTAATCTTTTTTGGAACTTTGCAAAATGTTTGTGTAGTTACATGATCCTGTGGCAGAGGACTGTGTAACGAATCAACAGTATTCATCAAGTTTGTGGAAGAGACTGTTGAGCAAGCTTCTTACCTGCTGCTAGGCCAGTGAGTGTAACAGCTCTGTTGAACGGGAGTGAACCACAACTGCGGTTAGCAAGGACTTCAATGCACTTCTCTATGTGAGAATTTAGTATTGGACCCCAGGCGTCACTCCAATCAGAGAACAGGAGTTTGGGGGTTCTCTACATCATCTCTCTCTCACATAAAGAAATGTATTGAGCTACTAAGACTGGACGTATTACAACATGCGACCAAACCTTAGTCTTTAAAAGTATACGATACACGCGAAGATTCCAATGCACTTCTGAATGCAAGTGATTATCAGTACGGGACCCCAGGTGTCACTCCAATCAGAGAACAGGAGTTTGGGGGTTCTCTACATCATATCACTTTAACATAGAGAAGTGCATTAGGCCACTAAGGGAGGAGGTATAAAATACCAACAACCCATATGCCGCGTACACACCATCACTTTATGTGATGTAAAAAAACGACATTTTCTGTGAAGTAAAAAACGACGTTTTTGAAACTTCAATTTTCAAAAACGACGTTGCCTACACACCATCGTTTTTTCACAATGCTCTAGCAACGCAAGGTTACGTTCACCACTTTTTTCCATTGAAGCTAGCTTCTGGGCATGCGCGGGTTTAAAAACGTCGTTTTAAACGTCGTTTTTTGCTACACACGATCAATTTTTGTGAAACAAAAAACGACGTTTTGAAAAATGACACAAAAAATTTAAGCATGCTTCAATTTTTTTTGTCGTTTTTCACAAGACATAAAACAATGTTTTCCCCCACACACGGTCATTTAAATTGACGTTTTTAAAAATGTCGTTTTTGTTCATCACATAAAGTGATGGTGTGTACGCGGCATTAGCATAGAAAAGTTAAGGCGAACATGTTCAGTAACTTAGGGCATGGGCCTATAAACAAGTAACAACTTATGTCAAGCACGTAGTAAATAGGAATTGTGAAGGCAACTAATAATTGCGTAAGAGAGGCAAGTATAGCTCAGCTAGTTTGAGAGTATATGTCCCTTTAAGATGTTCCTCAACATGCAGCCAAAGGCACAACAGTCAAGCCCGAGCAGTTTGTTAATAGCTGCAAGCCAGAGTTAATTACAGCAATTGTTTTAGAAGCAATATATGCAGCAGATCTTTCTATAGCACTACAAGTGAAACAATTGCTACTTATCCGTTTGCAGGGCTTAAGTGTAGCAGCAAGGGATTCCGTAGTGTAGGGTGTCAGCAAGGAAGATCTCTTAGGTTGTCCCCAGCAATGGCAGCCTGATGCAGTTAAGGTAATAGCAGATAACGCTGGAGTTGCAGCCTGGATTAGTATGCAGCATGGGGAGCGATGGCACAGGTGTGTGTAGCGTGGCCGAGCTACGGCTGACAATAATAGAACGGCGTGTGTATAACACGCCGTTCTATTTAAAGCTGAGAGGCATGTGTGCCGAATAGAGCGATGATGGCGCTCGGCACTTCTGCGTTCCAGGCTGGAACGCACGCGGCACCGGGCGATGACATCATTACAAGACTACAGCCAAAGCATTGGGAGTGACTGCTGATAAACCTGAGAGAGGGAGTGGTTATCCATATGAACCAAAGACAGATTTCTGGGTCCATCTGGTGAGTGGCCATTTTATCCGGTGACAGTGTAGACACTATTTGTGGTGAAGGTGGAAATATAGCTGAGCATCACTGCAAGAAATATCTATTAAGGACTTTCTTAGCACATATACATATATGGAACGTGGGGGAACGCAGTTCCGGCACCTCCAGGCCAGAATATATGTAATGGCAAGGGCTACTAAAGTGTGCTGGAGGGTCTACAGATGCAGGCTGCTAGGTGATCTATGGTCGCTGTGGGGATCTATTGTTGTGAGGGATCTAGTGTTGCCGGGGAGGTTTATTGTTGCTGGTGGAGGATCTATTGTTGCAGAAGTGGGGTTAATTTTTGCTAGGAGGGATCTACTGTTGTGAGGGGTCTATTGTTGCTGGCTGCGGGGGGGGGGGATTCAATTGTTGCTACAGGGCGTCTATTGTTGCTGGATTGCGGGTATTTTTTAGTGGTGGTTCTAATGTTGCTGGGCAGATCTATTGTTGATGGGGGTCTATTATTGATGGAGGGGTCTATTGTTGTCATTGTTGTCTGCTGTCATTGTTGTCTGCTTTTCTTGTTATCCGCATCAATTTACATACAAATTACTTGGTTCTGTATTCTCTAAAAGGGTGGGTAGAGGGTGGAGACAAGGGGTGATTTGGAAGAAGGGAGTACCTGCACCTATTCTCTGAGAAAAAAAGCCCTGTATATATATATATATATATTTATATATTTTTTGTATATAATACATTTTTCTAGCTTTTTTGGGGCACATTCAATCTGTGGATTGTAACAATAGCATATTTGAAATCTTTTTGCATTTATTTCACATTTTTTTGATGGATTGAGAAATTCATATGTTATGATTTGGCACAGGGCACTGTATTGGTATTTATTGCACATTATTTGTTGATGTTTGCACATTAATTAATAATCATAGACATATGTACATACTTTTTGTTTTTTGAGTAACAAGTTCACAGGATCAGTCGTGGTAAAATGTTTATATAAATATAAGTTAGCGCAATTTACTTCACAAATACACAAATTTAAATCCAACCTTTGAGGTTGCACTTTTATTGCAGCAAGACTTAATAAGAATATTGATATTATCTTGGCACCAGTAACACACAACTTTTTCCAGATGACGTCATTGCGCGGTCGTCGCGCTGTGTTCCAGCGTGGAACACATTACAGCGCCAGTCGCCGATTAAAGTGAAAGACGCCTATCTGGTGGTTGCCAAATCCAGTGTGGGACAGTTGCTCTCTGGATCAAAGGTCATACCCGTAATCCGTAAAGCAAGGTGCCTGAATCTTCCCTAACCCTCTGTCCCTCTAAAGCAGTGGTTCTCAACTTGGGGGTGGGGACCCCCTTGGGGGTCAAATGAGGATTTGCCAGGGATCCCCGTATCCTGGGCTGTTCCTGAAGCCCGCACTGCTCTACCAGCCTTTTCCTGACTGACTCCATGGCAGCCTACGTGTGGGTTAATCCCGCCTCCTCTCCAATGTGATAGGACCCCATACCCATAAAAGTTAACTCACCAGTAGCACCAGTGTTCCTTTTTTTTCCTCCTCCATGAATTCAGAAACTTCTCAGGACAGGAATGGATGGCACACCTGAGCGGTGCAGCTCGGATCCCAGCCATGGGCGGGTGGAGAGCTTTGCAGCAACCCTTTGGGCGTTTGCTATGTGTGCTGAAGACGTCTCATCACGGCTGGCAAGGTCCTATTCTTTCATGGCAGTCGCCTATTTGTATTATTTGTTGTCTGCCTGTGTGTGTTTTTGTCCCCATGGCGGCTGGAGCGCTTCTGCGTTCCAGCTCGCACTTTGCTTCCTGGTCGCGAGCGCCAGTACCCCGCGCATGCGCTGTGCCCACTCTCAGAGCGAGGCCTGGTTTCGCGCATGCGCAGTCTGTCGAATCTGCGGCGGCCGCGCACGCGCCGTCGCATCGATTGCACCGCGCAGGCGCGCGGACGACAGGTGACGTCACCGGCGGGTGATTTGAAAAGCGGCTGCTCGCCTATGCATATTGGGTTGTTCCCTGATCAGGCGTGCAGCTGCAAAGAGCGATACTCTTCTTTGCCAGGTCAGTGAGCAGGGATCTCCCCCTGCTGTATTATCCTTTCATGTTATGCTAGTATATAGTATTGCTTCTCATCTGTGCAAATGATTAAATGCATTTTAAAATGTTATTTATTCAAATTAATTTTTTATTTTATTTATTATTAAATTATTAAATTATTAATAATTTATTTATTTATTTATTTATGTTTTTAAAAAAAAAAAAAAATATATAATAACAAGGGTTTTTATAAATCTTAAAGGGACAATGCATTTATTTTTTCCATTATCTGACACTTTAGGTTTTCTTCCTTTTTCGGATCTGTATCGCTGTTTTACGCAGGTCCTAAGTCATGGACCAGTCACCGTCTACAGGTGGCCAGCCCTCACGCACAAGGTATGTGCAGGATAAGGGCGGGGCTAGGGGTGGAAGTCACAGTCAATATGTGTTGTCTGACAATTTTCCTCCCTATGTGTCTCTCTTTAAAGCCCTTCTGATCCAGATCCTATCTCCGCAATCCAGTCCCATGACCTTGCCAGACCGCATCATTCTTCCAGATCAAAATCCAAAAGGAGATCTCCATCTACATCTTCCCACCGGAGGAGAAGTTCACATTCCTCCTCACGACACCGCTCCCACCGCCATGATAGCCGCTCTGATCGCAGAGCCTGCTGGGGATGTGACACTCGTGTCCCGGAGGGCAAGTCATTATGCGACCGATGCTACGCCCAGGCGGTTGGGGAAAAAGAGACTGAAGGTCATCGTATCGAGTCTCTGGTGGAACGTGTGGTTCAACGGACTCTAAGAGAGAATATGTCCCACACACAAAGTCAGACCAATACTGTCAGGTCTGCTTCTCCGACCATCGAGGTCCATGAGGATCCAGGTCCTTCCCAGCCTCGAGCCGCTTCCCCGGCCTTCTTAGAGGGTGACCTAGAAAGTGACGAAGAAGGCTTGGAGTTTGACTTCGCTCAAGTGACGCCACTTATCAAAGCTGTCAAAGAGGCTCTCTTATGGGAAGAACAGTCTACTTCCCCGGCCAAGCAGAGAAAATACTTCAAACGCTTGGGGAAAGAACGCCCTACGTTCCCGTTCCTTACAGAACTAAAGGGTATCTTTGAAGAGGAATGGAGCAAGGTAGACAAAAAGTCATCCATGGCCAACAAGGCGTCTAGACTATATCCCTTCAGGCCGGATGATGTCAGGCATCTGGAGAACGTTCCTCTGGTAGATGCTGCAGTAACCAGGCTGGCCAAGCATGTCACCCTTCCACTTGCTGACTCTGTGTCTTTCAAAGATGGTCTTGATCGGAGAATGGATCAAGACCTTAGAAGAATCTATGGCCTAGCAGGCACAGCATGTAAACCGGCTCTTGCCCTGGCGGCTTTATCAAAGGCTATGGAAGCTTGGACGGAAAATGTAGACTCCTTCCTCAAAGGAGTGTCCGAAGAACTAGCTAAGAACTCAGCAACCGCAGAACTGAAGCTGGCGGCTGCTTTTTTAGGTGAGGCATCTGTTGACCTAATACGTCTATTAGCAAGGATTATGCTATCATCTGTTACGGCTAAACGGGCCCTTTGGCTACGTCCCTGGGTTGCCGATTCTTCGTCCAAACAGAACTGGTGTAAAATCCCCTTCGAAGGATCAACCCTGTTCGGCAATAAGCTAGACGATGCCATCTCAAAAGCTACGGGTGGCAAGTCAGGTTTTCTTCCCCAGGACAGGCGTCAAACCGGGAAAAATAAACCTCAATTTCGGAGACACAGCCCGGACCGTGCTAGGGAAGCCCGTGCTTACAGACCGGGCGGGAACTTCAGAAGGAACTGGAGCAGAGGTAGAGGTTCCTTTCGCAGACCTATACCAACCACCCAGGCGTCAAGTGGACGCGATCAGGGGAAGTCTTTTTGAAATTACGCCCGCCCAAGCGGATCGTGTGGGAGCTCGTCTACTCCTCTATCGGCACGTCTGGGCGGCCTCAATCAAGGACTTTTGGGTCATCAAGACCGTGACCTCAGGACATGCATGGTCCTTCTCCAGTCCTCCTCTTCCCAAGTTCGTTTCCACCCTTCTTCCAGGGTCAGCGGAACAGAGACAAGTTCTTCTAGACTACATAGACCTCCTGAAGAATCAAGGAGCAGTAGTACACGTCCCAAAGGACGAACAGTTTCTTGGGGTATACTCCCCTCTCTTCTTGGTACAGAAGAAAAGCGGTGCCTGGCGTCCAGTCATAGATCTGACATACTTAAACAAGTTCATAACACGCAGAAAATTCAAAATGGAAACTCTATCGACAATCCAGCAAGCCATACAGCCGGGCGACTGGATGATTTCCGTGGACCTGAAAGATGCCTATTTCCACGTCCCGGTAGCAGCAGAGTTGCACAAGTATCTCAGATTTCACATCAATCAAGAACATCTTCAATTTGTTTGTCTGCCCTTCGGCCTAACAACTTCCCCACGGGTCTTCTCCAAAACCCTTCTGGCGGTAGTAGCTCTCATCAGATTGAAGAAGATTCGCCTTTATCATTATCTGGACGACCTTCTTGTCTTGTCCCAGGACAGAACTCAGCTTCTGACACAGAGAGATCAGGTTATCTCGATCTTGTCCGAGTTCGGATGGCTCCTAAACCTAGCCAAAAGCCACCTGGAACCAACTCAGTGTCTGGTCTATCTAGGGGCTCAATTCAACACGGTGAAGAACACCATCTCTCTACCATTGGAGAAGATCCCCGTGATTCAGGAGAGGATATCTCGGGCCCTAGGTACTCGCCATCTAAAAGCGTACCAATGTCTGAAGATCATTGGAACAATGGTCTCCACAACACCAATGGTAAAGTGGGCATTATGGAGACTACGTCCCTTCCAATCCGGCTTTCTCAGGCAGTGGAAGTCAGGGAGCAAGAATCAACGGATTCTCATATCAACAAATATGAGGGGCAGTCTCTTTTGGTGGCTTCAACCGAAAAATCTGCTGAAATGCCATTCTATCGCCCCAGTCTCCTGGGTCACAGTGACAACCGATGCCAGTGGCTCCGGCTGGGGGGCCCTGTGCGGCACGAGCATGGCGCAAGGCAGGTGGGATGCTCGCCTCCACAATCCAGGCTCGAACATCCTGGAGCTTCGAGCGGCTTGGTGTGCCCTGCAGTCCTTCTCCCAACTCCTGAAGGGAAAATCGGTAATCTTGAGGATGGACAACACTACGGCAGTAGCCTATGTCAAGAGACAAGGGGGGACACGGAGTTCTTCTCTTCTTCAGGAAGTCGAACCCATTATGAAGTGGGCCCAGGAAAATCTGGTCAACCTGACAGCTGTCTTTATCCCGGGAATTCAGAACTCCCAGGCGGATTTTCTGTCACGCACTCAAGTGGACATCAACGAGTGGTCTCTCCACGATCAAACATTTCGTTGGATATTATCGCTGGGAATCAATCCCCAAGTGGATCTCTTTGCCTCCCCGCTCAATGCCAAACTGGAGAAATTCTACACGAGGGGTTATTGCAGTCAGGCAATCGGGACGGATGCCCTGACGGATCGGTGGAGATTCCAGAGGGCATATGCTTTTCCCCCGATCCCAGTAATCTTGAAATTTTTGAAGAAGCTTCAAGCGGAAGAGGTAGAAGTTACGTTGATAGCTCCTTACTGGCCGAACAGGCCATGGTTCCCTCTTCTGATCCAACTGAGTTTTCGGGACCCAATTCCAATACCGGTCAGGCCGGACCTTCTCTCCCAAGGGTCGCTCTTTCATCCCTGCCCGGCCTTGATGAAACTGATGGTGTGGTTCTTGAGAGGGAAAGACTGGAATCCCTTGGCTGCGCCTCTGGGGTGATCTCTACACTTATGAGCTCTAGGAGAGCAAGCACAAATAAAGTTTACGGGAGAATTTGGGCCAAGTTTGTGGAGTTTTCCTTATCTTCAAACAGATCCTTCAGGAATCCGGAAATCCAAGACATTCTAAGCTTTCTCCAAACAGGGTTAGATCTTCCCCTGTCCGTAGGTTCACTACGAGTTCAAGTTTCGGCACTTTCAGCCTTCTCTGGAATTTCTTGGGCGGCTCATCCATTAATCAAACAATTTTTTCGAGGGGCTTCAAGGCTGAGACCTCAAAGGAAGCCAAGATTCCCTAAATGGGATCTCCCACTAGTGCTCGATTTCTTAAGCGGACTCAGTATGTCGGGGCCCTCCCCGTCCTCCTTAAAGGACTTTTCAGCCAAGGTTGCATTTCTGGTCGCTATCACCTCTGCCAAGAGAGTGTCTGAGATTGGTTCTCTTGGTCACAAAGAGCCGTTTCTCACGTTCTTCCCGGATCGAGTGGTTCTGATACCTATGCTGGGCTCCAAACCGAAGGTCTCGTCGGTCTTCCATGAAAATCAGGAAGTAGTTCTCCCTACTTTTAGGTCCCCGGATTCTGACGAAACTCACCCTCTGGACATGGGCAAGATACTCACTGAATACCTTCAAATTACATCTGTCTTTAGACGCTCCGACCATTTGTTTGTCCTGCACTCAGGCATGAACAAAGGGAAAAAGGCTTCCTCGAGAACAATCGCAACTTGGATCGTCCAGACTATACAACAGGCTTATAGTGCAAAGGGCTTGGCTCCTCCACAGGCGGTGACAGCTCACTCCACTAGAGGGATGGCAGCTACTTGGGCAGCAGCTCGTCATGTGGCTCCAGACGTCATTTGTAGAGCGGCCTCTTGGTCTTCTATAAATACCTTTATGTCCCATTATTGTGTTGAACCTGCAGCACTTTCTTCTGTAAATTTCGGTTTATCAGTTTTGTCTGTGGACGGGACAAATTAAAATATATTTTTTGTTCAGCATACCCACCCGTGTGGTTTGACTAGTTATTTCCCACACGTAGGCTGCCATGGAGTCAGTCAGGAAAAGGGAAAATTTATTATCATACTTACCGTAATTTTCCTTTCCTGATGGACTCCATGGCAGACGGAGTTCCCACCCTGAAATTATGGAGTCGGGATAGTTACGGAACACTGGTGCTACTGGTGAGTTAACTTTTATGGGTATGGGGTCCTATCACATTGGAGAGGAGGCGGGATTAACCCACACGTAGGCTGCCATGGAGTCCATCAGGAAAGGAAAATTACGGTAAGTATGATAATAAATTTTCCCTTTTCACAGCTGCCCAGCAAGGCTGTCCCTGGAGTCTGTGGCCGTCCAGCTGGGCTGTTCCTGGAGCACACGGCCGCCCACTTAGCCTCATCGCAGCCACCCATTCAGTTCATGGCATGGCTGGGGGGCAGAGACTAGAGGTTAGCTGACTGGTGAGAAATGTGAAGTGGGAGGGGCTGGAGGAGATCCTATCTCCTGATTTCGGCATAGGTGTCACTGCTACGAGACACCACAAAGTCAGAGACACAGTGAGTAATACTACCTGTGATTATAGTTGCCATTAAAAGCCCCCACTACAGTTCTCAGATCAGCAGATGACCTTGATTAAGAGCTACAAAGTTGGCTGATGAGAACCCCTCACCCCCCACCCCCGCTGCACTGCCACTCATCCCATCCCCCCCCCCCCCAGCTCCCCACCAAAGAGTAAGAGAATGAATAAAAAATAAAGAATACATGAAAAGAAGGGGAGAAACAAAGAAAAAGGGAGAGAAAGAATAAGAGAAAGAACAAGAAATACGGCTAGAGAGCGAGGGATGGGGGAAAAAAAACAAGAAATTAGGATAAAGAGAGATAAAAGGGAAAAAAAGGAGAACAAAGAGAGTGATACATCCTAAAATGTACCATAAGGGGTTTTAATACTGTACGAGTGGAAGGGACTCAGAGAGTGATAAATGTCCGTGGGTTAGGGGCGCAAATTACTTGTCTTGCCTTGGGTGCTGACAACCCAGGCTACAAAAATAATTTTACTGTTGGGGGTCCCCACAACTTGAGATATTTTATCAAGGGGTCACGGCACTAGCAGGTTGAGAACCACTGCTCTAAAGGAACTTGTTTAATAAAATGTTTGAAGAAAAGGAAACCTAGTGTTTGTGTGGACATTTGTAAGGCCCCATACACACGAGAGGATTTATCCGCGGATACGGTCCAGCGGACCGTATCCGCGGATAAATCCTCTCGAGGATTTCAGCAGATTTCTATGCGATGGCGTGTACACACCATCGCATTGAAATCCGCGCCAAAATCCTCTGGCGATGACGTGTCGCGCCGTCGCCGCGATTATGACGCGGCGACGGGCGCGACGCTGTCATATAAGGAATTCCACGCATGCGTCAAATCATTACGACGCGTGCGGGGAATCCCTTTGGACGGATGGATCCGGTGAGTCTGTACAGACGAGCGAATCCATCCGTTGGGATGGATTCCAGCAGATGGATTTGTTGTGCATGTCAGCAAATATCCGATCTGCTGGAATCAATCCCAGGGGAGATTTATCCGCGGAAAAAGATCCGCTGGCGTGTACACACCATAGGATCTATCCGCAGAAACCCATTTGCTGGGATTTATCTGCGGATGGATTCTATGGTGTGTACGGGGCCTAACACTTCAAGAAGGACCCCTAGGACAAACAGCTGGTGGAGGCACATGACTAGTTAATGTTATCTGACACAAGCTCTTATCTATATTTGGCTGTTGACAATTTAACCATTGTCCTGACATTCACCTCTATACCAATCTGCTGGGCAATGTTATTGCCAGGAACCACAGCACAAGGATTACTCTGCCTGAGCCTGAAAATCATCAAATAGTCCCAGCGGCAAAGTAATACTTGTGCTGCAGCTCCCGACAATTACATTGCCCAGCATATTGGTATAGATGTGGACATCAGGACAATGATTAAATTGTTGGAACTGCTAAATATAGACAAGAACTTGTGCATGATAACATTAACTAGTCGTGTCCCCGCCCCAGCCACCAGTTGAGCAGATGAAGCCCAGAGTCAACCTTAGGTAAGAGACTCTATGGGCCTATAGCCCCAGTAGCCACCCCCTAGAGATGCCACTGCCCTCACATATATCCAGTGAATTGAATAGACTCATATGATATACAGAGATGAAACAAATCCTCCTACATAAGTTTTACTTTGTTTATTTGCAGTCCTCTCTTGTTTACAACCCTTCAAAAGTGTAGATTTGTGATAAAAATCCTTATGCATCTGTGATGGGTACAGTGAAGGGGGTGGAGAGCTGCAGTTATAGTTCTACACTGTGTGAGAACTGATTGGAGGAAAGGGACCCCCCCACAGAGAAACAAAGCAACATGCAGAGCTGTATTCTGAATAGACAAGCTGTGTGTTTATCTCCCTCCCTTAGGCCCCTTTCAAACTGGGGCGGTGGGGGCATCGGCGGTAAAGCGCCGCTATTTTTAGCAGCACTTTACCATTGTTTTCGCTGCGGTATTTGGCACTATCAGGGTGCTTTTAACCCCCGCTAGTGGCCGAGAAAGGGTTAAAACTGCACTGCAGCACCGCTTTGCCGGCGGTGCTGCCCATTGGCTTCAATGGGCAGGGGCGCTTTAGGAGCGGTGTATTCACTGCTCTTAAAGCACCTCCAAGATGCTGCTAGCAGGACTTTTTTTTCAATCCTGCTAGCGCACCACTCCAGTGTAAAAGCCCTCGGGCTTGATTTAGTAGGTAATAATACAGATTTGTCCCAATTAATCTGGAACCCCCGAAAATAGCCCAAATATGGAGACAAGGCTCAGAAGTTCTGTTAATGAGTTTGAGGTATCCCCCAGGAAAATAAGAGCGTCATCTGCATAAAGGGACACTCTATCCTTTCTTCCTGCCCGGCGGAACCCAACTATTTATGCTGATTGTCTAATAGCAAGGGCAAGAGGCTCCATTGCTATGGCAAACAGTAGTGGGGACAGAGGGTAACCCTGCCTTGTCCCCAGGGCCGTCTTTACCACAGGGCAAATGGGGCAGCTGCCCAGGGCCCTGTCACTGTTGGGGGCCCAAAGCAACCCCCTTTGAATTTTTTTTTTTTTTAGGGGTCCGGAGATCCCCAGGGCCCCAGATGGCAACCCCCCATTTTTTATTTATTTTTAAATATATATTTTTTTTAATATATTTTTATTTTATTTTTTATTAAAGGGCCAATTTTTTTTTTAGAGGTCTGGGGGTCCCCAGGGGCCCGTAGTTCCCCAGGGCCCCGGATGACAACCCCCATTTTTTTTATAAAAAAAAACTTTTTTTATATATTTCTTTATTTCTTTTATTTTTATTTATATATATATATATATATTATATTATATAAATGTTGTTATTATTATTATTATTATTATTAAAGGACCCAGAGGTCCCCAGGGCCCCGGATGGCAACCCCCCTTTTTTTATAAAAAAAATATTTTTTTTATATTATTTTATTTCTTTTTTTTCTTTTTATTTCTTTTATATATATATATATATATATATATATATATATATATATATATATATATATATATGTATATATATATATATTATTAAAGGGCTCAGAGGTCCCCAGGGCCCCATGTGGCAAACACCCTTTTTTATTTTTTTTATAAATGTTTATTTTTTTATTTTTGTTTATATATATATATTTTTTTTTTATTAAAGGGCCCAGAGGTCCACAGGGCCCTGGATGGCAACCCCCCCCTTTTTTTTTATAAATGTTTCTTTTTTATATATATATATATTTTTTTATTAAAGGGCCCAGAGGTCCCGGATGGCAATCCCCTTTTTTTTGTAATTTATTTTTATTAAAAAAAAATATTAAAGGGCCCAGAGGTCCCCAGGGCCCCAGATGGCAACCCCCTTTTTAAAAAAAAAATATATATTTTTTATATATATTTTTTATTTCTTGTTTCTTTTTATTAAAGGGCCCAGAGGTCCCCAGGGCCCCGGATGGCTACACCCCTTTTTTTTTATATATAGTTTTCTTTATTTTTTTCTTTATTTCTTTTTTTGTAAAGGGCCCCCCGCTTCTAAATTCGTGGCAGCCCCCCCCCTGCTTCTCAATTTCAGGCGGCAGCCTGCTCCAGGGGGCCCATGCCTGAAGCTGTGTAAGTGGCCCCATAATTCCTGATGGCGGCCCTGCCGCCCATTAAGCCCCTGTGCTGCCCACAAATCAGGCTGAAAATAATCAGCGGCACGCAGCCAGTGACAGTACTGCTTCCCTTCCCAGTGTTTTAAAATGTACAGCACCACTGGCTTCCCTTTAGACGTGCACTTCTCCCTTCCTGCCACTGGGTGCTGCTTGTATATAAAAGTGAATTAGAATGTGATTTATAACATCCCCAGTTTACTCTTCCCGAGGCTGACTTCATGTCCTGCTCCTCAAGGTATGTCACTGTTTGCTAATCTATATTGTAAATATAAGTTTTCTGTAGAGTGTGCCCAAAGTCTTTATAATATTTGATGATTCACTGCAGGTCTGGTCAGTGTTTTAAAAAGTTCCTCTATTTTACACATGGCATGGCATGGGGGTCACAGCACCGTCTGTCCATTCTGCTTTAGCACCATGGGACCCCATGCCATGCCATGTGTAAAATAGAGGAACTCTTTAAATCACAGACCAGACCTGCAGTCCAGGCTGAGTAAGACCTCAGAGCACATGGCATTACTGTCCGTATTTAACTGCTTGATGGGCTTATTTTGGGCCTGGCTGGTTCACATGTATGCGTTTCCTGCAAAGAAAAGTGCATGCCTCATGTAATGTGAACCAGCCAGGCCCAAAATAAGCTGGAGGGGGGCCATAAAAAAATGTTTGCCCAGGGCCCAAACCATATTAAAGACGGCCCTGCTTGTCCCTCTAGACAGAGTGAATGGACTAGATAGTGTATTATTAATTCTTACCCTTGCTTTTGGGTTCCTATATAACATTTTAACCCACTTTAGAAATCCCGGGATTACCGGTATACCAAAAGCCTCCAACACGGCCCATAGATACTACCGCTCCACCATATCAAAGGCTTTTTGGGCATCTAAGCACAGTATTGCTCTAGATCCCATATCTTCGAAAGGTAGCTGCATATTTAAAAAAAGTCTGCGAATGTTTGTTGATGCTGCTCTTGTTGGGATAAAGCCCATTTGGTCCTCATGGATCAAACTATTAATATAGCTTGATAGCCCGTTTGCAAGAACCCTAGCCAATATCATTACATCTGACATGAGAAGAGAAATAGGGCGATAAGACTCGGGTAACATTGGGTCTTTACCCTGTTTTAGAATCACTATTTATTATCATTTCCTGCATTGACTCTGGAAGTTTTTGTTTCTCATATGCATAGTTTAATACCTCTAAAAGTTCTGGTAAAAAGATCTTATCAAATTTTTTATAAATCTTCGTAGGTAGTCCGTCCATCCCTGGTGATTTATTATTATGGGTTTGTGCAACTGCTTCTCAGCCGTGCTTCTCGGCTCAATCATTGGTTGATTGAAAGCAGCACAGCCATTGGCTCGCGCTGCTGTCAATCACATCCAATGATGCGGCGTGCCGGGGGCGGGGCCGAGTGATACAGTGAGTGGTTACAGCTGCCGGCTGTATCAGAGGAGCGTGCTGCCGCAAGAACTAACCACCATGCAAGCTCGCATGAAGGTGGTTAGTTCTTGCGGGGAGGAGCCGAGACAGCCGCCGAGGGACCCCAGAAGACCAGGTACGGGGCCACTCTGTGCAAAACGAGCTGCACAGTGGAGGTAAGTGGAGCAAAGACTCCTGACATTATATGTGCTTACCTGAAGTGTAGCCATAGGAAGATTGGAGATGGTCGAGGCGTGCAGATTGGTGGTACGCTCGGTGTGGGCGATGATATGGCAGGTCGCTCCTGAATGAAAGGGAAGGGAAAGGAAGGAAAAAAGACACATGAAACAAATACAAGATACAAAACAAGCAGAACAGGGTGGCCAGATCCATCTGAACACAGAAAATATCTAAGGGCCACGTTGGGACCCTGTCCCCTATAGGGGGGGGGGCAGGGCCGGACTGGGAATGAAAACCAGCCCTGGAAATAATTTCATACCAGCCCCACAGCATTAATATACCAGCCCAAAAAAAGAGAGAAATCCATGAGAGAGCCAGAGAGGGGCCGGGCTGCAATGGTGAGAGAGAGGGGTGCAACAATGAGAGAGAGGGGGTGCAACGGTGAGAGAGAGAGTGCAATGGCGCGAGAGAGAGGGTGCAACGGCGAGAGCAGAGGCGTTTCTAGTGAAATGGCACCTATGGCAAGCACTGAAACTGCGCCCCTCTCAAAACATTTGAAACCCATCTTTCAGATAACCATAACAAAAAAAAACACCCAAAATTTAGGGTTGCCACCTGTCCAGGATTCACCCGGACAGTTCGGGTTTAGGATCTTGTGTCCGGGTTTCAGTCTGCCTGAAACGCGGACACATTATTCAGACTGGGCTGTGGCTCCCCAAGTAACTGAGGTAGTCACACAAAAATCTGTTGCCATTCGGGAGATGCGGGCCGCTGTCTGGGGGCAGGTTTGGCATCACTGAGGGGGAGCCATGATGTCAGCAAGAGCAGTTTGGCCACACCCACCGTTTGCCGCAGCGCGCTGCATTACCACTGTCCTTGAGGCACCCAAAGGTGCCCCAGGTCTTTTATTATCCTATTGTGTATACTACGGAAAAAAACGTGCCCTGTGCCGCTAAAGTGTTCGGGTTTGGCTTGAAGAAAAGGTGGCAACCCTAGTAATATCAGCACCCATGATTGCAGTAATATCAGCACCCAAGATTGCAGTAATATCAGTACCCATAAATATGGCCTTACCAGCACTCATAAATGCAGAAATATCAGCACCCTTAAATGCAGCAATATCAGCACCCTTAAATGCGGCAATATCAGCACCCATAAATGTGGTAATATCAGCACCCATAAATGTGGTAATATCAGCACCCATAAATGCAGAGGAATCGTGCGGTGTATCATGGGCACAGCACTGGGCAGAAAGGCAGAGTGGAATGGAACATCAGACAGTGACTGCACGCAGTGGTACACATACAGGTCACACTCACTTGCAGTGGCACTGTGATGGTCAGGGAAACGCAGCAGTGCAGGGGGTGTTTCCTTGTAATGGATACAGTCCTCTGCCAATGCTGTGCCAGTTCCTCTGACACTGTACAGGGGGAGAGAGGGAGTAGGATCACCAGCGGCCCTGTCTGCTTAGCACACATGCACAATCGCACATGATGATGACTTTAAGGCCTCTTTCACACAGGGGCGGTGGGGGCATCGGCAGTAAAGTGCCGCTATTTTTAGCGGCACTATTCAGCCGCTAGCGGGTGCTTTTAATGGCCGCAAAGCTCCGCTTTGATTTCAATGGGCAGGGGCACTTTAGGAGCCACTCCTACAGCGCCTCAAAGATGCTGCTTGCAGGAAATTTTTTAATGTCCTGCCAGCGCACCGCTCCAGTGTGAAAGCACTTGGGCTTTCACACTGGAGTGAATGGAACCACTCTTTCAGGGCGCTCTACAGACGCTATTTTTTGCGTTATAGCGCCTGCAAAGCGCCTCAGTATGAAAGGGGTCTTAGACTACTTTCACACTAAGGTACTTCGCAGGCGCTACAAAATAGCGCCTGCAAAATGCCCTGAAAGAGCCTCTTTTCTCACTCCAATGCGAAAGCTTTCACACTGGAGCGGTGCACTGGCAGGATGCTCAAAAAAGTCCAGATAGCCGCATCTTTGAGGCCTTGTAGGAACAGTGTACACACTGCTTCTAAAGCTCCCCTGCCCATTGAAATCAATGGGCAGTGGCGCTGAACCGACAGCAAAGCGGGGGGAGTACGGGGGGGACACTGGGATGGGGGAGGGGAGTACGGGGGGACACTGGGATAGGGGAGGGGAGTACGGGGGGAAAATGGGACGAGGGAGGGGAGTATGGGGGGGGACACTGGGATAGGGGAGGGGAGTACGGGGGGGACAAAGGGATAGGGCAGGGGAGTACGGGGAGGGGGAAACTGGGATGGGAGCACAGGGGGGACACTGGGATGAGGGAGGGGAGTACGGGGGGGACACTGGGATGAGGGAGGGGAGTACGGGGGTAGGACACTGGGATGAGGGAGGGGAGTACGGGGTGGGACACTGGGATGAGGGAGGGGAGTACAGGGGGGACACTGGGATGGGGGAGGGGAGTACGGGGGGGGACACTGGGATGGGGGAGGGGAGTATGGGGGGACACTGGGATAGGGGAGGGGAGTACGGGGGGAACACTGGGATAAGGGAGGGGAGTACGGGGGGGGACACTGGGATAGGGGAGGGTAGTACGGGGGGGGGGACACTGGGATGGGAGCAATGGGGGGGACACTGGGATGAGGGAGGGGAGTACCGGGGGGACACTGGGATAGGGGAGGGGAGTACCGGGGGGGGACACTGGGATGAGGGAGGGGAGTACTGGGGGGACACTGGGATGATGGAGGGAAATACAGGGGGGACACTGGGATGAGGGAGGAGATCACAGGGGGGACACTGGGATGAGGGAGGGGAGTACAGGGGGGGGGCACTGGGATCAGGTGATGGAGAACTTTTCATACAGAAACATTACTCCCCTCCCCCATCCGATCACCCCTCCCTCCTGTACATTGTATTACCCCCCCGGTACATTGTATTACCCCCCCGGTACTGCAATTGTCCTATCCTGTCCCCTCTAATATTAGAAAATAGAGAATGTCTGACCCCCCCCCCCCCCAATAATGCAGCACACAGACCAGTTTTGTCTGGCTATTTTGATCCCAAGCTCTGATCCCTTAAGCAAGCAGCCAGACACAGGGTATTTTCAGCCAGATTAACTAAATCTCACTCAGTCCTGGGATTGGGGAAAAGCTTTAAGATGCCCAGAACTAAATACCTCAAATTCAAACCAGTGTCCTCAATCTCTCTCACGAGGCATTGCAGGGTGCACCCCCCCCCCTCCTCTCTGAGATTATTATACAGATTTCAATTTTATTGCAGGGGCACCAAAGTTAGGTGACAGAGAGAGAAGGGGGGGGGGGGGCAGGGGGTGCAGATATGGTGAGAGAGAGATTCAATATATAAATTGCATTAAAATCTATTTCTTCACCTTGTGCTCCAAGGCAGGGTGGCAACGCCGTTCACTTCTCCTCTGCGGCTCTCCCCTCACTCGTGACCCTGCAGAGACATTGTGGGCGGTGCTGGCCCCGCACGGGACGATGGAACTAGTCCCGACGTTTGTTTCTCCTGCTCGGCTCCTCCCCTTAGACACATGATCAGTGATGCTGCTCACTGATTAGCTAGGTAAGAAGGGAAGTGCGGCGGCGAGCATGGCGGCCGCAACCCGCCATCCCACGGCTGCTTTTAACTACCGCAGTGTTCAGCTATGCTAAAGCAGCCCCAGGGAACTCAGTGCAGCCGTCACCCCTGCACAATTAAAAAGAGCGGCGGCCGCGGCTGCGGCCTGCCGCTGATTGTATTTGACTGACAGGCAGAGACAGCAGGCAAAAGCAAGCGGCCTACCGGGAATTTTCCCGGTATTCCTGTGGGCAAGTCTGGCCCTTGGGGGGGGGGGGGAACCCCAGCCCAAGTTCCCAATGGGGATCAATACCCAAAAAAGGGTGGTCTACGGGGGGTACGTGGACCAACATGGGGGGAAGGTAAGGGGGCCCCCACCTCCACCCACCACATCTAACATGGTGTGGTGGAAGAGGGAGAGAAGGGGGGCTACCCCTAGTGGGGGAAATTAGAAGGCAGGGGAGCATCTAAGCCTGTTGTAAGTGGTCAGGGCACAACTAGTGAACGTGTGGCACCTCCCCAGCCTGCCAGTTGGGTGGATAAAAAAATACAGTTAGAATGGCAGGTTGGGTAAGCATGGATAGGTGTGGTGCCTCTTCAATAAAACATGGAAAGTTTAGCAATCAAAAGAATGACAAAAGAATGACAATCTAAAGAGTGTCCCTCCGTCTAAAAGAGTTGCTCCATCAGTCCCTCGAGGGAACTGGGCCTGTCGAGGAGTCGGAAGGGTGCCGCCTGCAATCCCGTCTGCAGTTCTTGTGCTTGGCTGACTGGCACGGCTGGGGTGGCGGCAGTCTGGTAGCGGGAAAGTCTGGTGATCCCCTCCAGTCAGGGAAGTCCACCAAGATCCAGGTCCAGAAAAGGGCAAAAAGTGCAAAAGGTCATCCTTAGTGCAGAGAGTCACAGTTCTGCCCTACTTGGTGAAGAAAGAAGGGGAAGCCCCACTGGTATTGCAGGCCTGCATCCTGAATAGCTACCAGAAGGGGGGGCGGAGTTATCTGCACTGCATGAGAGTGCACCTAAAAATGTTCTGGTAGAAGGCTAAGTGCGCGCCATCAAAATCAAAGTAGGGCTTGCCCCGCATTTTCTGCATTATGCGCTCCTTAAGTGTGTACTTATGGAGCTTACAAATGATGCCTCTTGGGTTGTTCACATCTTAGGAAGGGGATTTCAAGGCCCTGTGCACACAATCTATGTCGATGGTGGCTGTAGCAGGCAGCCCCAGTATTTCTTTAAAGATGCCTTCCAGGGTGGGAATAATGTCCTTAGTAGGTCTCCTTCAAGCAGGCCTCGGATCCTAATGTTGGCCCTGCGGCTGCAATTCTCCATGTCGTCCAACTGACAGAACAGGGCCTCAATCTGGTGGTCTTGTGTAGTGCACTTGTCCTGTAGCATGGAGATAACAGGGAGGGCTTCCTCAAACCTCTGCTCCAAGGATTCAATCCTGCCCCCTAGGTGTGATGTTCCAGCTTTAAACTGTGCAATGTGCTCTTTGAGGGCCTTTTCTACCCTGTCAGCAAAGTGCTCTAGGTCAGCCTTGGTGGGGATAGACCAAATATGGTGACTGATGTCCACCTCAGCTAGGGGATCTGGAGCTGCAGGGTCACTCACCATCATGGGATGAAGGGGAGCTCAAGGAGGTTGGGGGGGCCGATTCACTGACCGATCTCAGGGATGGTATTGGAGAGCTGGTCGGCTTCTGAGACCAGGTGGTGATGTTCTGGGAGGCCTTGGTCGTTTTATGGGCCTTTGCGGCTGGTGCCATCTTTGAAGCCTCGCGGCCTCCCCCGCTATTCCCGGGGAAGAAGGAATCCAGCTGTCCTTGTCTGGTGCGGTCTGGCTGCGAGGATTCCTGGCTCCTCTGGGACAAGATAGGCAGCGGATGGGGTAAGATTCTCCCCCTTGGCAGTGATTCGGTGTGGCGGTGAGACGGAGCTGTGGAGACACACTTCCTCACTCCTCCATAGCCAGGACACGCCCCCCTTCTCTGTGTAGCGCCCCCTTACTTTCAGTATGGGCGTTACGCTAAAATTAGTGGGGAATGAGAGGATTAGTTTACTCTTATTCATAATTTGTGGAAATTTGGGTTGTTGCCAATTTTAGAATCTGTCCTGTAGGTCAGTCTGCGCTCCGGGGGTGCGTTATCACCCCCGGGCGGCAGGTGGCGCTAGAGGGGTTCTGACAGACCCACCTTCCCCAGCAGCCAATCCGAGGAGTTCTGGACTCGTTGGGCATGCTGGGGGTGGGATATATCTGTGGCAACCGCCATTGTTCTCTGTTCTGTGCGGGGCCCCAGTTCCAGTTGTGGTATCCACCTTCAGGGTACGCGCATCCATGGGCCCCACCACCGTGGCCTGCTTCACTGAGGTTACGCACCATGCGGAGCCTCACCCTAATATTGAGAGGGGCCCCAGTGACTTGGTGGGTCTCAACCTTCTGCTGTAAGGATCCTAAGCTGGGAGCTGTGCGATGGGGGATCGGCTCAAGGAGAACCTAGAGCTAGAGGTTGTCCAGGAGGCCTAGACGAACCATCTGGGATCCGGTCACCACGCCGCATGACAGGTATGCTTAAGCTGTCAGTTGGTGACACAAAAATCTGAATTGACTGGGAGGATTCACTCATCCTGTTCTCACATATCTCAAATTGACAAAACCTGTATCAGAGGCTCTGAGTCAGGCCAGTAGTAGAGGTCTGTTCCTCCCAGTGATCTTTAAGTGGCGCTCTGGCTGCCAGGCCTGTGATAGTCGCCTGTCCGGGGGCACTTTACCCACCCTGATCAGGGTGGCGAAGAATTGAGTTACACTATTGCTAAGAGCAGGCTTGCTCTTTTTTATATCCAAGGCCTAAAACTAAAGTTTCTCTACGCTCATCAACCTTTCTCTATTGTGTGTCATGTTGATGTTGGCCATGTTGGGCCTTGGAATAAAGCATTGAAAACTCATTTGTGTCTGGACACTTGCTCTTCATCTACACTCATGGATGTCACCCCTAAACCAAGCCAAGAAGGTAACTCAGTAAGCCGATCCCAAACTAACCAGCGGCTCCTTCGGGGGTAGCGCTACATCTGTATTTTAACCAGTTTATCTCCAAGACTAGCATACAGCTGAAGTTGTACTATTATTTAGAAAAAAATAAATAAAAATTGAATGCTAGAGATGGCAAATGATATATTATTAAAGAAAATCTGTCAGAAAACTGGGCAATTTAAACTGATGTAAAATACATAAGCAGCAATCATACTCTCTGTTTGAATAGCTTAGGTTTATGACAGGTTTATTTTATGACTGCCTTCCATTGTGTAAGTAATTTTAAGGTATAATAAAAGGTAATACACAGAAATATACAGTAAAACATAATCTAATAACGTAGAATCAGCAAGAGTACCCAAAAGGCAGGACAATCTGTCTGCGTGAGGAGGTAAATTCACATCTAAATGCTAGGATTGCTGGTGACATACAGTAATATATCTAGGTCTATATTTGTTCTTCCCAATAACCTGGTATAGAAAATCAGGATGCATAGACTACATAAGAATGTATGTGCCCCAAATTGTAAATCGGCGGCACAACCTTATTAATCAACCTCTTATACAAATTGCTGGCCATATCACTAATCATACTGTATGTATGACTAGAATGTTGTAATCTCCAGATGTCTACCAGTTGAGCCCTATGGAAGTATTGCGTCATCCATCTATGTATGCCAGAGCCGACAGAGGATAAGACTGGCGAGGTGTCTGCCGAGGGGAGTAGGGGAATATTGAAGTCTCCGCCCAGGATCAACTGACCCTCAGAGAACTCCAATAGTGTGTCCAGTACACAGCGAATAAAGACATCCTGACGATTGTTGGTGGCATAAACAGTGGCCAATGTCACTCGTATGTTACCAATAGTTTCCTTAAGAAACACATAACGGCCGTCACTGTCAGGCTTGATGGTAAACTGGTCGTGGCCGTATCCATCCATATAACATATGAGGAGAAGAGGTGAATGGTAATTATGGTGGAGATTGACCTATGAACTGATTGAAGCAGCATTTCTCAGGGTTGCCCCCTGTCACCACTTTTATTCGCACTGGCAATAGAACCCCTGGCGGTTAGGCTGAGAAGTCAGGCTGACGTTACTGGGCTGCTGGTTGGGGATCTGGAGGAACGGGTGTCATTATATGCGGATGACATGCTCCTATACTTGGGCGCAGAGCCGTCTTTAATATGGTTTGGGCCCTGGGCAAACATTTTTTGGGGCCCCCCTCCAACTTATTTTGGGCCTGGCTGGTTCACATGTATGTGTTTTGGCGGCCCTCATTTGTGCAGGCACAGCAGCCCATTGATTTGAATGGGCTGACATGCCTTCGTTTCCTGCAGAAAAAAGGTGCATTCAGCATTTTAAAAATACAGTTGCCTTGAAATCCATTCTGCTTTTGCACCATGCTACTTACCTGCAGTTCTTGCACACACAAACGTACTGTGTTTTTAAAAGCGTGACCTAAACGTCTAAAAATGCAGCAAGTTTGACAGTGCGGGAACTGCAGATAAGTCACAGCAGACAGCAGAATGGACAGACAGTGCTGTATTTCATTGCTTGATGGGCATAGGTGTGCCGTGTGCGCAGCCTATTACATGAGGCATGCGCTTTTCTTTCCACGAAACGCAGGCATGGCGGCCCATTCAAGTGAATGGGATGCTGTGCCTGCGCAAATGTGGGCCGCCAAAACACATACATGTGAACCAGCTAGGCCCAAAATAAGCCCATCAAGCAATTAAATACAGACAGTAATGTCATGTGCTCCGAGGCCTTACTCAGCCTGGACTGCAGGTCTGGTCTGTGATTTAAAGAGTTCCTCTATTTTTCACATGGCATGGCATGGGGTCCCATGGTGCTAAAGCAGAATGGACAGACGGTGCTGTGACCCCCATGCCATGCCATGTGTAAAATAGAGGAACTTTTTAAAACACTGACCAGACCTGCAGTGAATCATCAAATATTATAAAGACTTTGGGCGCACTCTACATAAAACTTCTATTTACAATATAGATTAGCAAACAGTGACATACCTTGAGGAACAGGACATGAAGAAGTCAGCCTCGGGAAGAGCAAACTGGGGATGTTATAAAATCACATTCTAATTCACTTTTATATACAAGCAGCACCCAGTGGCAGGAAGGGAGAAGTGCACGTCTAAAGGGAAGCCAGGGGTGCTGTACATTTTAAAACACTGGGAAGGGAAGCAGTACTGTCACTGGCTGCGTGCCGCTGATGATTTTCAGCCTGATTTGTGGGCAGCACAGGGGCTTAACGGGCGGCAGGGCCACCATCAGGAATTATGAGGCCCCTTACACAGCTTCAGGCATGGGCCCCCTGGAGCAGAGAACCGGGGGGGGGGGGTGCCTCTGGGCCCTTTAATAAAAAAATATATATATAATCAAAAATAAACATTTATAAAAAAAAATAAAAAAGGGTGTTTGCCACATGGGGCCCTGGGGAACTCTGAGCCCTTTAATAAAAAAAAAAAAATACAGTGATGAAAATAAGTATTTGAACACCCTGCTATTTTGCAAGTTCTCCCACTTGGAAATCATGGAGGGGTCTGAAATTGTTATCGTAGGTGCATGTCCACTGTGAGAGACATAATAAAAAAAAAAAAATTCAGAAATCACAATGTATGATTTTTTTTAACTATTTATTTGTATGATACAGCTGCAAATAAGTATTTGAACACCTGAGAAAATCAATGTTAATATTTGGTACAGTAGCCTTTGTTTGCAATTACAGAGGTCAAACGTTTCTTGTAGTTTTTCACCAGGTTTGCACACACTGGAGGAGGGATTTTGGCCCACTCCTCCACACAGATCTTTTCTAGATCAGTCAGGTTTCTGGGCTGTCGCTGAGAAACACAGAGTTTGAGCTCCCTCCAAAGATTCTCTATTGGGTTTAGGTCTGGAGACTGGCTAGGCCACGCCAGAACCTTGATATGCTTCTTACAGAGCCACTCCTTGGTTATCCTGGCTGTGTGCTTCGGGTCATTGTCATGTTGGAAGACCCAGCCTCAACCCATCTTCAAAGCTCTAACTGAGGGAAGGAGGTTGTTGCCCAAAATCTCGCAATACATGGCCCTGGTCATCCTCTCCTTAATACAGTGCAGTCGCCCTGTCCCATGTGCAGAAAAACACCCCCAAAGCATGATGCTACCACCCCCATGCTTCACAGTAGGGATGGTGTTCTTGGGATGGTACTCATCATTCTTCTTCCTTCAAACACGGTTAGTGGAATTATGACCAAAAGGTTCTATTTTGGTCTCATCTGACCACATGACTTTCTCCCATGACTCCTCTGGATCATCCAAATGGTCATTGGCAAACTTAAGACGGGCCTTGACATGTGCTGGTTTAAGCAGGGGAACTTTATGCAGGGGAACTTTATGCAGCTAATGACCTCAAACAGGTGCATCTGATTTAGGATAATAAATGGAGTGGAGGTGGACATTTTAAAGGCAGACTAAGGCCCCGTACACACGGCCGAGGAACTCGACGTGCTTGGCACGTCGAGTTCCTCGTCGAGTTCTGGGATGAAGCCGCCGAGGAGCTCGGCGGGACGCCTTCTCCCATAGAACAACGAGAAAATAGAGAACATGTTCTCTATTTTCTCGTCGAGCTCCTCGGCGGCTCCATCGAGCCAAAACTGTACAGACGACAGAGTTTCTCGGCAGAATCCGGGTTTTGACCGAGTTTCTCGGTGAATTCTGCCGAGAAACTCTGTCGTGTGTACGGGGCCTAACAGGTCTTTGAGGGTCAGAATTCTAGCTGATAGACAGGTGTTCAAATACTTATTTGCAGCTGTATCATACAAATAAATAGTTAAAAAATCATAAATTGTGATTTCTGGAATTTTTTTTTTGATTATGTCTCTCACAGTGGACATGCACCTACGATTACAATTTCAGACCCCTCCATGATTTCCAAGTGGGAGAACTTGCAAAATAGCAGGGTGTTCAAATACTTATTTTCCTCACTGTATATATATAAAAAAAAAAAGAAAAAGAAAAAAAAATAATATAAAAAAAATAATTGTTTTTATAAAAAAAAGGGGGGTTGCCATCCGGGGCCCTGGGGACCTCTGGGTCCTTTAATAATAATAATAACATTTATATTATATAAGAAATAAATAAATATATAAAAAAAAAAAAATTATAAAAAAAGGGGGGTTGTCATCCGGGCCCTGGGGAACTATGGTCCCCTAAGGACCTCCAGACCTCTAACAAATAAATTGTCCCTTTAATAAAAAAAATAATAAAAAAAATTAAAAAAATATATTTTTTTTATTTAAAAATAAATAAAAAATGGGGGGTTGCCTCCGGCCCCCAACAGTGACAGGGCCCTGGGCAGCTGCCCCTGTTTGCCCTATGGTAAAGACGGCCCTGCTTGGGCGATCCGAATGATTCCCTGGCAACTGCTTTTTCCTTGGTCCGGGAGTTCGGTGATTTCTCTGGATTCCGGATCAACTGGTCCAAATCAACGCTCTTCCCTCTAGATCCACAACCAGATTTGGTCCTTCCTGCTCAGTTTCCTCTCCGGGTGACGGACCGTTTTAAGTATCTAGGAACAACTGTAGAACTGCCTATCGATAAGTTTTCAGAGACAAATTTATGGCCAGTCATGCGGGACTTTAAAGACAGGGTAAAAAAGTGGAAAGACCTAGGGAGGGCAAATCTATTTAAGATGATATTTCTCCCGAAGTTCCTGTACATTCTCTCTAACGCCCCGTTAGGCATCCCCAGAAAGACCTTTAAATACATTGACTCCCTGCTGACCTCCTTTTTGTGGGGTAGTGGGGCGGTTCGGGTGGCGTTGGCTGTGCTGCAATTGCCGGTGGGCAGGGGAGGTCTGGCGATTCCTGACCTCCGTCTGTACTACCTGGCATCACAGCTGGTTCAGGCTCATTGGCGCATGTTTCCCCAGCTGAACAATGCCGCTGTTGCGGTAGAGGCAGCTGCGGCAACCTCCTATGAGACATTGCTGAACTTTTTTCATAGAGGGGAGGTCCCGACGGCAGGTGGAATGGTGATCCTTCGATCAGCCAGGACGGTGCTTGAGACTTGTAGGAGGCACGCTCAGGATACCCCCCTGCACTTGTCCCCTAACGCTCCGTTGTGGTTTAATCCCAGACTGGCCAACATAGCTTTGCTGGAGGATGGACATAAGTGGGCCAAATTTGGCCTTGCCTATGTCCAAAACATGGAGATTCCACTATGGTGCATGCAGTTAATGCGCAGTTTGGTACAGGCATGGTGGTTTTGGAAAACACGAAGCTAGAATCATTACTATTGAATCCTGAACATACTAAATTGGTATCTACCTACTATGCTATGCTTATGAGTAGGAAACGACCGAGGGAAGACAAGACGAGACTTAGGCCCCATACACACGATAGAATCCATCCGCTGAAAAATCCCAGCGAATGGGTTTCAGCGGATAGATCCTATGGTGTGTACACTCCAGCGGATCTGTTTCCGCGGATATTTATGCCCTGGGATGGATTTCCAGCGGATAAATATTTGATGACATGCTATCAAATCTATCCGCTGGAATCCATCCCAACGGATGGATCCGCTGGTCTGTACAGACTCACCGGATCCATCCGTCCGAAGGGATCCCCCGCATGCGTCGTAATGATTCGACGCATGCGTGGAATTCCTTATATGACAGCGGCGCGCACGTCGCCGCGTCATAATCGCGGCGACGGCGCGACACGTCATCGCCAGAGGATTTCGGCGCGGATTTCGATTCGATTGGTGAGTACACTCCATCGCATGGAAATCCGCGCAAATCCTCGAGAGGATTTATCCGCGGATACGGTCCACTCGTGTGTATGGGGCCTTAGATGGACTGAGATAATACCAGAGCTGACTGAACCCCACTGGGAGGAGGTTCTGGCATCCTACCTCCCTACAGTGATCTCTGCTAGGGACAAACTAATACAACTGCGATACCTGCACCAAATGTATTACACACCACACAGATTATATAAGATGGGCAGAAGAGAGAACCCTGTTTGTCAAGTGCTTATTGGCAGAGGGCACCTTTATTCATATGGTGTGGGACTGTAATAGGATCCATCCGGTGTGGTCGCAGGCTACGCAGTTTATAGCAGATACTTTTGACGTTCCGAATATATGTAGTCCACTCTTATGTCTCCTGGGCATTATAGAGGATGAAGTCATGAGTAATAATATGCAAATTTTTTTAAGACTACTATTCTATTATGTCAGAAAACTGATTGTATTAAATTGGATAAAGAGGGATTATCTCACTCTGTCTGCTTGGAAGGGGCTGGTCAATGCTAATGTCACAATGTACAAAATGACCTATGAGGCAAGGGGTAGCAGGAAGAAATTTCGTAAGGTCTGGGGTAGATGGGTAGACTCCAAGGACACTAACCCTGGAGACTTCTAAGGGTCTGTTGATCTTGAATGTAATGTATGAGATGTATTGTGCACTAATGGTGATGACAACTGTGGGGACGGGGGAGGCAACGACACACGACACATGAGAGGGAGTTTTCTATGTTTATTTGTATGCACTAGTTTTTTGTTGTTTTTATTTTTTTCTAATTTTGCTCTATGCTGGGCATGGTGCTCTGGATCTATTTTACAGGATATGGTTAATTATACTGTTTAGAATCTCTCAGACCGGAGTACGAATTTACGATAACTGGTTCTAAGTTGGTTAAAATGCACTTTAGAAGAATCCATGTTAGGATTGTTCTCTGTCATTTTGAAGATTACGGAAATGTATGGTGGGGGAATTTTATGTCTCCTTTAATTTTCTGACTATTTTTCTTTTGTGATTACTTATCATTTCTATGCAATGTTATCTCCTGTAATCGTGTATATGGCTTATAATAAAAACCTTTTAAAAAAAAAAAAAAAAAGCAGCATTTCTAATACCCACATTTGATGGTCCCTAGTTGGCCGGATACATCTGGTGAGTAGGGATGAGCTGAACACCCCCGTTCGGTTCGCACCAGAACCTTCGAACGGACCGAACTTTCGTGCGAACATTTAGAACCCCATTGACGTCAATGGTACTCGAACGTTCGAATTCAAAAGTGCTAATTTTAAAGCCTAATATGCAAGTTATTGTCAGAAAACGGGTTTGGGGACCCGGGTCTTGCCCCAGGGAACATGTATCAACGGAAAAAAAAGTTTTAAAAAGGGTAGTTTTTCTGGAGCAGCGATTTTAATGATGCTTAAGGTGAAAAAAAAAGAAAAATTCCTTTAAATATCGTACCTGCTGGGTGTCTATAGTATGCCTGTGAGGTGGCACGTGTTTAGAACTGTCCCTGCACAAAATGAGATTACTATAAGAAAAAAGTCATTTAAGACTGCTTGCGGCTTTAATGTAATGTTTGGTCCCTGCAATATGGATGAAAATCACTGAGAAAAATAGCATGAGTTTCCCTGCCCCCCTCCTCCAGGTCATTACAAGCCCCTTTGGCCCTATATACTTTGAACAGCAGTATACAGGCAGTGCAAAAAATACAGGGACTGTAGGTTTGTTGTTAAGTAGAATCTGTTTGTAATTTTCAACTGGTACTTCTTTAAAGTGTAGCTTCAGCCATAAAGTCTTTTTTTAAGCTTTTCTGAAAACATAGAGAAGGGTTATCACCCCTGTAACATTTGTTTTGCTGTCTGTGTGCATCTGTTCAGAAGATTGAACCTCACTTTCTGTCCCAATGACAGATGATTTTTTGATTTTTTTTTCTTGTGAAACAAGGATTGGTGATAAAGCATCAGTGGACAGGAGAAACCTTTTACAGAAGATAATTTCCCTTCCTAGGGGTAGATTTCCTCTCACTTCCTGTTGTCTGCTTCCGTTTGCAAGTAGGAGTCGTTTGTAAGTTGGATGTTTGAAAGTAGGGGCCTGCCGTATATACTCTGCATAAATTTGGGCCCTAGGTGTTGGTATTGCCACAACACTGTAAGCCCTCACAGTTAGTCTTGGTGGGCGCTGGAACGCCCTGCTGTGAAATATTAGATCAAGAATTGTAATTACATGCCCCTGTTAAACAGGGGTAGAAAAATTGGGCCTTAGGCACTGGTGCCACAACACTGCAACCCCTCACAGATACTCTAGTTGGAGCGCAGGAATGAGCCCGCTGGAAAGTATTGCATCAAAAATTGTAATTACACGCCCCTGTTAAACAGGGGCAGAAAAATTGGGCCTTAGCCAGTGGTGGCGGTGCCCAGAACCAACAATGTTCTTACAAGCTATCAGCAAGATCATTGAGGAGGAAAAGCATATTCACTCAGCATAACAGGATAGTCACTCAGCATCAGCATAGGCAGTCTTGAAGGGGTCTGACATTTCAAAAAAAATTATTCAGTTACATCAGCATCAGGTGCTTGGTAGCTGGTGGTGATCCAAGCCTGATTCATTTTTATGAAGGTCAGTCGATCGACCGAGTCAGTGGAGAGGCGCACCCTGTGATCGGTTACAAAGCCTCCAGCAGCACTGAATGTGCGTTCTGAAAGAACGCTGGATGCAGGACAAGCCAGTAGCTCAATTGCGTACTGTGCAAGCTCTGGCCAGTGATCCATCCTCAAGACCCAGTAAGCCAGAGGATTTTCGGTGGTAAAGGTGTCCAAGTCTGATCTTGCCCCTAGGTATTCCCGCACCATGTAAAACAGACGCTGGCGATGGTTGCTGGAACCGGTCATATTTTGGGGCTGCGGACTAAAAAATATTCAGAATGCATCGGTCAGACGGCCACCTTCTCCACCGCTCCTTCTGTGACTGACCGAAGCCTTAGCAACACGTTGTCCAGGACCAGGATTTTTAACCCCCAGTCTCTGGGAACGCGTTGCACAGACCTTTCTGCAAGGCCTCCAGAAGATGTTTCAACTTCTGCTCCCTCTGCGCCAGCAAGATAAGGTCCGCATCCTTATTCTTGTAACGTGGATCAAGGAGAGTTGCCAGCCAGTAATGATCCCTCTCCTTGATAGCACGAATACGAGGATCCTTCCGCAGGCTTTGCAGGATCAGGGAGGCCATGCAGCGTAGGTTTGCTAAGGCATTCGGTGCCGAGTCCTCTGGGTCACTGAGGACGACATGATCCGCAGCCACCTCATCCCAGCCACGTACAAGTCCATGGGTTCCTTGGGACTGTAATTGATCCCTTGAAGACTGCTGCTGATGCTGAGTGCTAGGCTCCAACTCCATGCTGACACAATCCTCCTCCTCCTCCTCCTCGTCCTCTTCCTGTGTGATAGGCGGGCAAGCAGGAACTCTTGATAAATGTCGGACACCTCTGAGGAGTGAACTCACAAATGTGGGGAGTCCCCTCTAGTGGCCAGAGGTTGTTCCTAATTATTGACCCTTAGGAAACTTAAAACTCCCATAGGCTACCCATTAGGTATGGTGCCTTATATCCTTGTGTCTGTGAGAGTTGCTATGGCTACCAACGCATGATTGTTCCTAACATAAAACAATGTTGGATCAAAATTCTCTCTGTGAACCGGAGGTGGTTTCTATATTTTGACCCTTGAGAGACTTAAAATTCCTAAGGTTGATATTAGGTGTGTCTGTGAAAGTAGCTATATTTAACACCACGTGATTGTTCCTAGCATAAACCAATGGTTATTAAAATACAAACGTAAAAATAAGAAAAATGTATCAAAAATTATGTGCAAATAAATCTTGAGTAGGTATCGAGTGCTTGTTAGTCCAGTGATTAGTAGTGGCTGGGCCTGCCCTAGAGTGGGCTACCTATTAATCAAATAATAAATAAATGTGCGTGCACAAACACATAATAAGTGGCAAAATAAATATAAAAATCAGATGGCAGTTGATACAGTAAATGAATTGCTATTGCAGATCAGAATATGACAGTCCTCTATGCCTCCAATGGCACTAATTCAAACTAAGAGGGTATACATATACTGTATACATTTATACAGTCCCACACCAATAAAGCTGTACTCTGTATGGCTGGGTTCACACTATACTACATGTCTTTCATCCTACTTTGCGCTGCTACATCGGTCCTACATTAATCCTACATTGGTCCTACATCAATCCTACTTTCATGAACAGGATACTACTTTGATCCGACTTTGTGATAGTCTGACTTGTTCTTTGACCAATCAAAACAATCCCAGAGTGAGATAAATTCCTTTTACTGCTGCTGTAATCACATGTCAGATGTCAAAAGTCGGATGGTTAGGACAAGGCTCCTACTTTGGTCCGACTTCAATGATATTCAATGGGCTGAAGTAGGATCAATGTAGGACCAAAGTAGTACAGGGAGCATTTTCAAAGTCGGACCGACTTGTGTAGGACCAGTTAAGACGGCTCTCATAGGGAAACATTGATTTTCACACGTCATGCTACATGAGCTCCCAATGTAGGAGCGTTTGTCGGACCAGTGTGAACCCAGTGTGAACCCAGCCTAGTTTGAATTAGTGCCATTGGAGGCATAGAGGACTGTCATATTCTGATCTGCAATAGCAATTCATTTACTGTATCAACTGCCATCTGATTTTTATCTGATTTTTATATTTATTTTGGCACTTATTATGTGTTTGTGCACGCACATTTATTTATTATTTGATTAATAGGTAGCCCACTCTAGGGCAGGCACAGCCACTGCTAATCACTGGACTAACAAGCACTCGTTACCTACTCAAGATTTATTTGCACATCATTTTTGATACATTTTTCTTATTTTTAAGTTTGTATTTTAATAACCATTGGTTTATGCTAGGAACAATCACATGGTGTTAAATATAGCCACTTTCACAGACACACCTAATATCAACCTTAGGAATTTTAAGTCTCTTAAGGGTCAAAATATAGAAACCACCTCCGGTTCACAGAGAGAATTTTGATCCAACATTGTTTTATGTTAGGAACAATCAGGCGTTGGTAGCCATAGCAACTCTCACAGACACAAGGATATAAGGCACCATACCTAATGGGTAGCCTATGGGAGTTTTAAGTTTCCTAAGGGTCATTAATTAGGAACAACCTCTGGCCACTAGAGGGGACTCCCCACATTTGTGAGTTCACCCCTCAGAGGTGTCCGACATTTATTATCACTTATTCACTAAGGCACGTATCACATACCTGACACAGGGTTTGTTGGAACAGGAATTGGAAGTCACAAATGCCTTATAGGCAGCGCCATCACCCCTTCATCTATTTAATCTACTATCTCATTCCTTCCCTGGGAGGATTATTAGGGGGGCAGCAGCTCACTTACCCACCGTAGCGCGGAATTCAATATAAACAAGCAGGAACTCTGTCTGGATAAAGGGGGCCTTGAGAGGTAAGGAAGTCCTCCTCTTCCTCCCTCTGTTCTGCCTCAAGGGACCTGTCCATTATTCCACGCAGCGTGTGCTCCAACATGTGAATAAGAGGGACAGTCTCACTGATGCATGCACTGTCACTGCTCACCATCTTCGTGGCCTCCTCAAATGGTGACAGGATAGTGCATGCATCCCTGATCAAGGCCCACTGGCTGGGGAAAAAAACCAAGCTCCCCTGACCCAGTTCTGCTGCCATATTGGCACAGATACTCATTGATGGCCCTCTGCTGCGTGTGCAGCCGCTGAAGCATGGCCAACATAGAGTTCCACCTGGTGGGCATGTCACAGATTAGGTGGTTCTTGGGCAGGTTGTATTCCCTTTGGAGGTCTGCCAGCCGAGCACTGGCATTATATGACCGTCGGAAATGCACACAGACTTTCCTGGCCTGCTTCAGGACACCCTGTAAGCCCGGGTACCTGCCCAAGAACCGCTGCACCACCAAATTAAGGACATGAGCAAAACAGGGCACATGGGTCAGTTGTCCCTGTCGCAGGGCGGAGAGGAGTTTGGCGCCATTGTCCTAAACAGGGCCGATCCTAGGTAGGGTGCACAGGGTGCATTGCACCCAGGCGCCTGCATGGGTGGGGGCGCCGAACATCTAAAAGACCCTCTAACAGAAGCCCTCTCTGTGTCCATCAGAGAGGCCTTTCTCCAGGTCCCAAAAAGTACTCTGCTTCTCTTCCTGTATTTTGTTTATTTTTAAGAGATCATGTAAGGATCCCAGGTTAATGAAGACTTGTGGGGGAGCATCTCTGTGGTTGAGTCATTGGCATAGAAACATTTGTAAAGGGGAGGAGTTGGTGAAATGACAACGCCCATGTGGGGGCGCCAGAAATATTTCTGCACCCAGGCGCCTGTGACCCTAGGATTGGCCCTGGTCGCAAACCACCATTCCTGGCTTAAGCTGGCGTGGCATCAACCACCTCTGAGCCTGCCCCTGCAGAGCTGACAGAACCTCTGCCCCAGTGTGGCTCCTGTCCCCCAAATACACCAGCTCAAGCACTGCATGGCATCTCTTTGCCTGCGTACCTGCGTAGCCCCTTGAGCGCCTACGGAGCACCGCTGATTCCGAGGACACATCAGCACAGGAAGAGGCCACAGAGGAAGAAGAAGAGGAGGGGGTGGAGGAGAGAGGTGTGTCACAATCAGTAGTAGCATTTTGGAGGCGTGGTGGCGGAACAACCTCCAACATTACTGTACCTTGTCCTGCGTCCTTCCCAGCTGCCAGCAGAGTCACCCAATGCGCCGTGAAAGATAGGTAACCTCCCTGTCCATGCCTGCTGGACCATGAGACAGCGGTAATATGCACCTTACCACTGACCGCCCTGTCCAGCGAGGCATGGACATTGCCTTCCACATGGCAGTAGAGAGCCAGAATCGCCTTCCGTGAGAAAAAGTGGCGTTTGGGAACTTGCCACTGAGGTACCGCACATTCCACAAACTCACGGAAGGGGGCAGAATCTACCAACTGAAAAGGCAGCAGTTGAAGTGCTAGCAATTTAGCTAAGCTAGCATTCAACCGCTGGGCATGTGGATGGCTGGGAGAGAACTTCTTCCGGCGCTGCAGCAGCTGGGGCTGGGAAATTTGCCTGGTACAATCTGCCATCGGTGTACCGATAGTAGATTGCCCGCATGTACTAGGCTGTGACACACCTAATTCTACACCTTCAGTCCTATCAGTGCAGGATTCAGAGAGGACTGAGGGAATAGTGGGGTTGGAGATTCCAGCTGATGAGGGGTGTGAAGGATATGTCAGTGTAAATCTCCCTGCTTGGTTAAATTGTGGGTTAGAGGTAAAATGGATTCATGTGTTACAAGCTATTGATATGTTAATGACCCGTCTGCAGCTAGCTCCTTATTTCAAAGGGATGTTAACCCTGTTTACTGTGATTAGAGGTGACTCATGTTATGTATTCTGATTGCTTCATTATGCGGTGCCAGGCTGCCCAGCTAATGTGTTCTGTACACCTTGTAATTAACTTCCCTGATGTCATTATTTAAAGAAAATGTGTCTCAGGTCGGCTTCGAATTGTCTGGCTATATTCTGTATGAGAAACTCCAGAGTGGGTGAAAAGGGGGTGGAGCTCCCATTGTTCCTTGATTAAGGATTTAGCTTGTAAAACTGTATTTATAACCAGCAGCAAGCTGCCAATAAATCAGTCTTGGTTCCAGCATTCAGTCTTGACTCATGTGTGGATGATCCTGTGATGTTCTTGTATGGAGAGGAGGGAATGCTTGACGGGGATATCATACCGATACCGTCACAAATGGTTGGCAGCAGCGGGATCTTCCCTTCTACTCTCCCTTACACCAGGACTCCAAGCAGACACTGGGAACAGTGAATGGAAGGCTGCTACACCCTGCTTAAAAGAACTACTGGAAGTTCGTGGAAGGATTGCTAGCAACAAAACCAAGCGGGTCATCATAGCAGAATTAATGGAGCTAGACCAGGAGAACGTGATTGCAGCAACGCCAGCAGTACAAGAGATGGAGACACCAGTGATTCAGGAAGAGGAATCACCAGCCAACAAGCTAATGAGAGAGAAGCTAGCGTGGTTCGGCCCAAACCCAACGCCGGATGTGGTGCTGAAAGTGATGGACCTGTTAGCGAAAGAGGGCTAAACAAATAAGAGACGCAGAGCTACAGTTAAAACTGGCAGCAGTCCAACAAGCAGCCGCACATTCTCCGAACAGTGAGTACAGCACAGCAGACACAAGGAAGATTCCGTTTAGCGCTTTTAAAGCTTTTGATGAAAAGGACTGTGAGATTGATAACTACCTGGCAGATTTTGAGCGACAATGTAACCTGCACCGAATAGCTAGAGGAGACTGGGTTGCAATATTGTCAGGCAAACTGTCAGGCAAAGCTTCGGATGCTTTCCGGACCGTGCCAGATCAGGATATCCATAGCTACGCCAGGGTTAAAGAAGTGCTCCTGGCTCGTTATGCAGTAACCCCAGAGTCCCACCGACAGAAGTTCAGGGACTCACGCAAAACCACGAAAGACTCTTACGCGGAATGGGCATGCCAGTTGTCCCTGTCGGCCTCTAACTGGGTTAACAGCAGCCAGGCCACCACCGCAGAGGACATTTTGCAACTAATGCTCCTGGAGCAATTTTACAATCACATCCAGATGGACGTCAAAGATTGGGTGAGAGATCGCAGGCCCATGACTCTACCAGAGGCCGCGAAGTTGGCGGATGAATATGCGGATACTCGCAAGACAAACCAGGTCACACCACGGGTACAACCTCCATGACCAACGGCGCCCTCACACCCACCAGCCGCTAGATACCAACCACCTAACAGACCGATGACATCAAGCCCTCGCTATCCACGCCAGGAGGACAACGAACAACGCTGCTTCCGGTGCAAACAGTTGGGTCACTTCAAGCAGAATTGCCCCCTGAATGACAACACCAGATCAAATTGGTCTCAACCTGGGTACCGCCCACCAGCAGCAGCCCATTGTGTAGACTCGGCTTGGGATCCCCAGGAGCTGGGTCAGGAAGAACCATTGGGCACCCCGTACGAAGCCCTCATGGTACAATCTGTTATTACGGACAACAGGGAACACCATTGTCAGCTGGTCATGGGCGACAGCCATGAGCCGGAGGGGCCCTGGAGGGAGCTGGGCAGAAAGAGGCACCGCCAGCTACCCTCCAAGAAGAAGAGGTCCTGGAAGTCATATAACCAGCGGACCTGGGAGAAGAAGCGACTGGAGGAGATGGAATCGCAGCGGGCGCCCCAGATGCGGGCCGAGATGTTCACCAAGGGCCCACCGGTGGCCCCTTACACCACCACCCAGTTCCTGATGATGAAGGACGTGGAAAGCCTGCAGGACATGAGCAAGCAGGAGCTGATCCGTGAATACATGGAGCTGGAGGAGTGCATAAGCCGCATGGAGGAGGAGAACAACCACCTGAGGTCACAGCAGGCTGACCCCCCCAGGCTCCATGAACTGGAGATGGAGCTGGAGAAGCTCCAAGAGGAGAACCGGCGGCTGCGGAGGGAGCAGGGGGTGGCTGACCTTATGGGGCTCTGATTCCCCTCTCCCCCCCCTGGACTCTGAGCACCAGTGCTACAGCATTTCAACAAATATAACTTTTCCTTTTTATGAATCTCCTGAGATTGTCACTTCAGAGCCATAACCTGCCCCTCCCATAGCGGGACACCTAGACGGCGGCGCACAGACCCATTCGCCGTCTTCACACTGACTTCTGGTGACTCTGCAGATCGCACAAAGACTTGGGGACTGACCGGCGTGTGATCTGACGACCCGGTGGCATACCTGAGTCGGAAGCAGTTACCAATGGAGGTCAGTCACGCCAAACGGAGTTAACCTTGGACTAAAAGCTCTGAACCCGTCAACCCTACTGGACCAGGGAAGGTCCAACCGGATTTGCCGGAGCAGGGAGAAAAAGGGGGGCCATTGTGAAGGATATGTCAGTGTAAATCTCCCTGCTTGGTTAAATTGTGGGTTAGAGGTAAAATGGATTCATGTGTTACAAGCTATTGACATGTTAATGACCCGTCTGCAGCTAGCTCCTTATTTCAAAGGGATGTTAACCCTGTTTACTGTGATTAGAGGTGACTCATGTTATGTATTCTGATTGCTTCATTATGCGGTGCCAGGCTGCCCAGCTAATGTGTTCTGTACACCTTGTAATTAACTTCCCTGATGTCATTATTTAAAGAAAATGTGTCTCAGGTCGGCTTCGAATTGTCTGGCTATATTCTGTATGAGAAACTCCAGAGTGGGTGAAAAGGGGGTGGAGCTCCCATTGTTCCTTGATTAAGGATTTAGCTTGTAAAACTGTATTTATAACCAGCAGCAAGCTGCCAATAAATCAGTCTTGGTTCCAGCATTCAGTCTTGACTCATGTGTGGATGATCCTGTGATGTTCTTGTATGGAGAGGAGGGAATGCTTGACGGGGATATCATACCGATACCGTCACAAGGGGCAAGGGGAGGTCCGATTTGTTGTGGGTCTTTGAGGTACGCTTGCCAACGAAATGCATGGCAGGTCAACATATGTCTGGTCAAGCATGTGGTGCCCAAGCGGGTGATGTTTTGGCTACGCGAGATACGCTTGAGACATATGTTGCAAATAGCAGCGGTGCGATTTGATGCACTCGTCTCAAAAAAGGCCCACACCAAAGATCTTTTGGAATAACTCTGAGACACAGCAGCGCCCTGCACATGCGTAGCTCTGCGTTGTGATGCAGCCGGTGTGCTGCCCTTAAGCTGGCCCCTGAAGGGCATCCTGCCTCGTTGGAGATGTGCCTGTGCCTCCTCCTCCTCCTCTCTCCTATCAGGCACCCACGTAGAGTCAGTGACCTCATCATCCCCTCCCTCCTCATCACTGTAGAAAACCTGGCAGTATGCTGCAGCTGGGGGAACATGACTGCCAGATTGCTGTCCTTCTTGGGCACCCCCTCTCTCTGGGCTCACATTACTGCCTTCCTCTAGCTGTGTACCATCATCGGAGCCTTCAAAAAGCTGCGCATCCTCATGCAGCATGTACCAAACACTGTGTTCAAACAGTTCGGGGGACTCCTCAGGAGGACATGGTGGGGCTAGGGAAGGAGTGACAGATGCCATTGAGCAGAGGGACGAGGACGCCTTGGCAGCTGCTTTGCCAGACAAAGTACCCTGAGCCTGGGTGAGAGAGGATCAGGAGGATGAGGACGGCTTGGTCATCCACTCTTCGGCATCCAGTCTTCGGCATGTTGCGGCTCAACACTACCAGCTGCCGAAAACAAGGACGAGCGTGTCCAATGGCCACATGCTGATGAGGATGCACAGTGTCCACGACCAGCACTGTTGCCTTTAGACGCAGAGCCTGCTTGCCCTCGTGACTCTCTGCCTCTCCTTGTTGTCCTTCCAGACATACTAATGGCCTGCAGAGGACAAAGGCAGTACACACACCTCGTAGCTTTAGGTGCAAACTGCAGAGGACACGGGCAGTACACACCAAGTAGCTTTAGGTGCAAACTACAGAGGACACGTGCAGTACACACCAAGTAGCTTTAGGTGCAAACTACAGAGGACACAGGCAGAACACACCAAGTAGTTTTAGGTGCAAACTACAGAGGACACATGCAGTACACACCAAGTAGTTTAGGTGCAAACTACAGAGGACACGGGCAGTACATACCAAGTAGCTTTAGGTGCAAACTACAGAGGACACGGCCAGTACACACCAAGTAGCTTTAGGTGCAAACTACAAAGGACACAGGCAATAGACCACGTGAGAATACTGCAGCTAGCACAATCAACTGCCTGCCAGTAAATTAGGAATAGCTGATCTAGCTAAACTATACAGGCCTGGCTTCACATACATCGGCGCATATTTATGCCGCCGTAGCGTATTTCTTTTACACTACGCCGGCGCAGCGCGGAGAGGCACGCACTGCATTTAGCAAGCCATTGCTCACCAAGATGAGCCAGCACAGCGTATTTTCGAAGGCGCAGGCCAGCGTAAGTGTAAGTGGGCGTGACCCCATGCAAATGATAGTCCGAGCCTGGCGCAGTGATTTACGCCCGGTGTATCGCAAACGGCGCATGCTCACAACTACGCCCGGCGTAACCCCTAAGATACGCCGGCCCATCGCCTACACCCAGAGCATTAATACGCCCAGACATGCGCCCGTCGAGTGCAAAAGTACACCAGCAGCTTATCTTCCGTGGTGCAGGTACTTTTGCATTCTGAGTGATGTCTGCTCCTGTGACTGAGAGGGAGAGGAGGATTTTTTTTTTTACCTGAGGAGAGGGCGATCCTGATCTCTGCCATCTCAAGGTACAATGTGTACCTCCATGGCGCTCAGAGTGGCATGACCAGTAAGCTCAGGAAGGAAGAGATCCTCAAGGAGGTCACCCTGAAGGTCAATGCCATTGGCCATGAGAGAAGGACCTCCAAGGACATCTCAAAGAAAATAATTGACCTGCGTCGTCAGGTCAGAGATAAGCTGGCCAAGGTGAAGAGGCACGCCAGGGGCACGGAAGGCGGACCAGCCAGTACTGTCAGGCTGACTGCCGATGAGGAGGTGATCGCCAGATGTCTGGAGCGGGATCAGGTGGAGGGCCTGGAGGGCTTTGACTCCGGTGAACAGGCCTTGAGGACAGGTAAGTGTTTTTTATCCCCAATCCGGTGTTTAGCATGTGAGGGGGTGCAAGGGAACATGTGACAAGTGTGTGGGTTCACCAACATGTGAATGCTTTGTGTCATCCACAGATGTGCTGGAGGGAGCGGGGCCATCGTCTGCTGCTGGACGACCCACGCCATCCCCGGGGGAGTGTGCCCACACCTCTCCTCTAGAGGAAGTTGAGGAGGAGCATGGTGATCTGGAGGAATGTCTCTACCTCGAGGATGATAACATCTTGCCTGGAACCTCTGAGACCTCCACCCCCATCAGGGGAAGCCCCTCAAGGGCCAGCCCCATCAGGGGAAGCCCCTCAAGGGCCAGCCCCATCAGGGGAAGCCCCTCAAGGGCCAGCCCCATCAGGGAAAGCCCCTCAAGGGCCTCCCCGTACAGACGGGAACAAGCCTCTCCAGCCCCCAGGAAGGCTTTGCGGAAGACAAGGGGTGTACCCGAATCCCTACATGAAGGGCTTGCGAGGGACCAGGCCCGCCAGACCCAACACAGGGGAGACATTTCCAGCGACCTCCATCGTGTGGCTGACAGCCTGGCCGCCTTTGTTGGGTCCTCGGCCAAGACCCAGGCTGAATGCACAGTGGCTGTGCAGGGCCCTGCAGCCACTATGCAGCAGTGCCTCAGCCAACAGACTGCCCATACCGTGGCTATTTCGGACTGCGTGCAGGAGGTAAATGCCAACTGCGCAGCCATGGTCACATGTTTGTGCGACCAAACCCAGTCCCTCAATGCTATACATCACCAGATGGTAGCAGGGGGTCCCTCTCCATCTGGGGACCAGGGATCTGGGGACGTTCAGGCCACCCTGGACCGGCACTCCGCGGCTATGGGGGAGCTGCAGGCCACTGCCACAGGGATGAGGTGAAGAGCCTGGGGGAGGTTGTACAGGCCAATATTTCCGCAATACAGATGGAGGGTTGCCTGACCAGGCGCCTACAGCGGCAGACCAGCGGCAGGCAGCTGCGTATGCAGGTGGAGACTAATAGCGTGCTAGCACGCATTGCCTTGGCATTGGAGGGCATACAGGCAACAGCTGCCAGGAGCGACAGGCCAGGGGATGACCCTCCTCGGGATTCCCCCCCCTTCACCCCAGTCGTCCCCACGGCTATTGAGGAGCCGGACCCTAGGCACCAGGCCTGGCCCACGAGAGGGCAAATGACTCTCTGGACATTGGCAGCTCAGAGTATGAGCGTTATTTTTATTTTGGAGTGTCGTGCATAGATGTATGTGCCGTCCTCCAGTAAGGGCATGGCATGATCCCTTTTATTTTTTTGTAGTCACTGCACACGGTCAGTAGTGCAGGCTACAGTGTGACTGGTGTGTGAGTGTGGGTGACATTCCTGCCAGCAAGGCGTGTCACCTTGGGTCGTCAGGGAGAGGTTATCCCCACGGCCGTGTGAATGTGGTATGAATGGACAGCAACACCATTGGGGCCTTGGCATGGCGTTGCTGCTCCCAAGTCCTGCATGGTGGACTTGGGCTAAACCAATGTGAAGTGGATGTGGTGTGTGTGAGCACAGGACCCCAGATGGCAAGTCCCCCTTTTTTTTTTTTTTTTAGAAAAAAATAAATGTTTTTGATATTTTTTTATTTATTTTTTTATTCTTTTTAGTTCCTTTTTTTTAATATAAATTTTTCTTTATTTTGTCGTTCTCAATTTGCGGCAGCATCCCCCCAGGCCCATGCCTGACGCTGTGTAAGGGGCCCCATAATTCCTTATGGCGGCCCTGCCTGGCATGTTGGCATACAGATGTGTTGTCCTGCAAGTGTGGTAGCTCAGCTCGTCCGTAACGGTGCTGCTGCAGCTGCTGTCCAGCTGACCTGTGCACGTCTGGTGCTGAGTTACACCTGCTTTATGGGGAATAACTTTAGGCCGGACGTAGAACTTCTGCGCACCGCGCGTAGCCTGCGCCGGGCGCATGTACGTTTGTGAATCGCCGTATCTCCCTCATTTGCATATTTAAATACAAAATCAATGGGAGCGCCACATGTGTCCAGCGTTAATATGCGCCCACGATACGCCGGCGTAGACAAGTTACGTCGGTCGGATGAAGCCTATTTTCAGGCGTATCTAGTTTTGTGGGCGCGGCGCATAGATACGATACATAGATAGAGATACGACGGTGTATCTCCTGATACGCCGTTGTATCTCTGAGATCCGACGGTCGGATCTATGCGGCTGATTCATAGAATTTTTTTACGTCGTTTGTGTTCAGCTTTTTTTGGCGGATAGTTACCCCTGCTATATGCGGCGTATCCAATGTTAAGTATGGCCGTCGTTCCCGCGCCGATTTTTTTTTATTTTTACGTCGTTTGCGTAAGTCGGTCGCAATTACGGATGGACGTAATTTACGTTCACGCCGAAACCAATGACGTCCTAGCGACGTCATTGGGAGCAATGCACGCCGGGAAAATTCGCGGACGGCGCATGCGCAGTTAAATCGGCACGGGGACGCGCCTGATTTAAATACTACACTCCCCCTAGCCGCGGAATTTGAATTCCGCCAGGGGATTTACGATACGCCGCCGCAAGTTTTGAGGTAAGTGCTTTCTGAATACAGCACTAACCTCTCAAACTTGCGCCGGCGGATCGTAAATCAGATAGATTACGCGGATCTAAAGATCCACTAATCTATCTGAATCTAGTCCACACGGCGTATCTCGAGATAAGTCGGCGTAAGTGCTTTGTGAATCCGGGCCACAGTGTATAAATATATGTAGAACACCTGGGGCCAGATTCACGTAGGAGAGCGTATCTTTAGTTGGGCGTAGCGTATCCTATTTACGTTACGCCGCCGCAATTTAGACCACCAAGTGCAGTATTCACAAAGCACTTGCTCTGCAAGTACGTTTGTAAATCGTCGTATCTACCTAATTTACATATTCAACGCGTAAATCTACGGAAGCGCCCCTTGCAGCCAGCGTAAATATGCACCCAAGATACGACGGCATAGGAGACTTACGCCACTCGTATCTTGGCCAAATCTATGCTTAACTGATTCTAAGAATCAGGCGCATAGATACGACGGCTCACATTCGGACTTACGATGGCGTACGTGGAGATATCCGGTCGTAAGTTCACTGTGAATCTGGCCCCTGGGATGCATATATATCTTCTACACACTGTGGCCCGGATTCAGAAAGGAGATACAAAGGCGTATCTCCGGATACGCCGTCGTATCTCTGAGTGTTCGTGGTCGTAACTATGCAACTGATTCAGAGAATCAGTTACGCATAGATAGGTAGATTCAAAGAGATTGGACTAACTTTAGGGCGGCCTAGCTACACCGCCGTAAATTAACTAGGCTAGTAGTGATTCTCAATCTACTTATCTGCTAATCTACGGAGGCATAGCCTCAAACGAGCGGGCGTAAGGGCGCCTAATTCAAATTGGTTGGAGGGGGGCGTGTTGTATGGAAATGAGGCTTGACCTCACGTTTTTTGACGTTTTTTGCTACTGCGCATGCGCCGGGCACCTACATTTCCCAGTGCGCATTGCGGCTAAGGACGCCGTACGGGCCTATTGATTTTGACGTGTACGTAAACGACGTAACTCCCGATTCGCGGATGACTTGCGCAAACCACGTAAAAATTTCGAATTTCGCGGCGGGAACGGCGGCCATACTTAACATTGGCTAGGCCACTAGAGCATAGCTCTAAGTTTAGGCGGCCTATCTCTTACGGAAACTATGTAATTCGACTGCGGCGGCCGCGCGTACATTCGTGAATCGGCATACAAGCTCATTTACATAATCTATGCCGGCCGCAATGGAAGCGCCACCTAGTGGTCAGCCAAAACATTGCAATCTAAGATAGGACGGCGCAAGCCGTCCTATCTTAGATATGTTTAAGTGTATCTCTGTTAGAGAATACACTTAAACATAGGTCGGTGCAGATTCAGATTTAACTCTTTCTGAATCTACCTATGATTTCCCTAAGATCCGACCGGCGTAAGTGTCTTACACCATCGTATCTTAGGCTGCATATTTACGCTGGCCGCTAGGTGGCGCTTCCGTATAGTTACGCAATGAATATGCTAATTAGGTAGATATGCCGATTCAGAAACGTACGCCCGCCATTTTTTTACGTCGTTTACGTTAGGCTTTTTTCGGCGTAAAGTTACCCCTGCTATATGAGGCGTAGCCAATGTTAAGTATGGACATCGTTCCCGCATCGAGTTTTGAAAATTTTACGTCGTTTGCTTAAGTCGTTCGCGAATAGGTCTGTACGTAAATTACGTTCACGTCTAAAGCAATGACGGCAACGTAATTTCGAGCATGCGCAATCGTGGGATTTTTCCACGAACAGCGCATGCCGTCAAATACATGGGGTCACAGTGAATTTACATAAAACACGCCCACATCATACCCATTTGAATTAGGCGGGCTTACGCCGACACACATACGTTACGCCGCCGTAACTAAGGGCGCAAGTTCTTTCTGCATGCGGAACTTGCGCCCTAAGTTACGGTGGTGTACTGTATCTGCGATACGTTACGCCCGCCGATAGATAGACAAATCTATCTGAATCCGGGCCTGTAACTTTAACTGACTAGCCTGCCTGCTCTATCTACCTAGAAAAAATTACACTGTCTCTCTCTTTCTCTGTCTTTAACCACCGCCGCAACACACTACACAAGGCCGACCTGCAGGCGGCCTTTAATAGTGTGGGGCGTGTACTAAACCCCTTGAGCCATAATTGGCCAAAGCCACCCTGGCTTTGGCCAATTATGGCTCTCCGTTTCTTGCGCGCTGTGATTGGCCAAGCATGCGGGTCATAGTGCATGCTTGGCCAATCATCAGCCAGCAATGCACTGCGATGCCGCAGTGAATATGGGCCGTGACGCGCCACTCGAATTTGGCGCGAACGGCCCGTAACGTTCGCATTTCGGACGATGTTCGAGTTGAACATGGGTTCGACTCGAACACGAATCTAATCCCTACGGGTGAGCGCAAATCTTATCTCACTTCGGGTGGAACACTGTTGTATTGGAGCACTTTTTTAGGAACACAGGGCCAGATTCACGTAGAGCGGCGCATATTTAGATCGGCGTAACGCATGTCATTTAAGTTACGGCGGCTGAATTTTGTGGTGTAAGTGCTGTATCTGTATCAGAGTATTTGCACCAAAATTTGCGCCAGCGTAACGTAAATACTGAGGCGTAAGGCGGGGTAATTGCAAGTGGGAAGGAAGTGTGCATGCTCCATTGAAATGAGCCGTGACCCCATTCAAATGAAGGGCCGGCCGTACTGCGCATGCGCGCACGAATCTCCACCTCACTGGGCATGCTCAGAACTCGGCCCAGCGCAATCAGTGAGATAGGAAAAAGGCCAAGCGTACTTAGTGAGATACGCCCTGTGTATAAATAGCCCCACACAAACGCCCTTCCTTTACAAAAGTACATCCCTGTGTTTCCCTTCCTAAAGTAAGGTGCTTTTGTTCTGTTGTCTGTTGGTGTTTGTTGGTTAGTGTAGTAGTGTTAGATTAAAGATTTATTGTAGTAGGAGGTTGTAGTAGCTGTGTGTTTTTTCTGATTGTTTTTTGTGTCTGTTTTTTCTGAGTTTTTTTTTTATTGTATTAGCTGTCTGCTTGTGTTGTTTGATATTGGTGTCTGGTTTTTGCTGTCTGATTTTTTTTTGTTTGTTCTGTTTGATTTTTGTGTCTGGTTGTTGCTGAGTGCTGTGTGGTGTTATGGCACCAAAGAGAAGGAAGCTGAACTTCTCGGTGCGTGAGAAGCACTTACTTGCCAGGGCGATCACCCAATTTGGGCGATATTTGCATGGCCCTGAGAGCCGGGACATCACCCCGGCCAGGAAGAGGGAGATCATTCAGCAGATTACTGATCGGATCAATGCGGAGGGGGGGGGAGACGAGGACCCCCAGTGGGATTGCCAAGAAGATCAATGATCTGAGGAGCCTGGTCCGTGAGAAGCTGGCCAAGCAAACAGCCCATGCCAGGGGCACTGGAGGAGGTCCACCCTGCCCCGTAAGGTGGACTGAGGAGGAACGTGCGGTGGCCCGGTGCTTCCATAGCCAGCAAGTGGTGGGCCTGCCTGGCTTTGACTCCGAGGAGGCCGTGAGGACAGGTTTTTTTTTTTCCATCTGGCGAGTAGCATGTGTGGGGGGGGGAGGGAATATGTGCCAAGTGTGTGGATCCTCCAACCTGTGTATGTTTTGTGTCATCCACAGATGGCCAGGAGATTGCTGGGTCATCAGGCCAGTCCGCACCATCCCCCGGACACCAGGCTGCTGAGGAGCCCCAAGAAAGGCAGGAGTCCTCAGGGGACGGGAGTGGCCACAACTCCCCTCATGAGGAGGTTCAGGGGGAGGAGGATGAGGGGGGAGGTTGTGGATGATCGGATGGACATTGCCAGGGAAATCATGGAGTGTTGGGATGTGGATCCCCCTGTGGCTGACAGCAGTCAGGCCACCATCAGGAGTAGTCCCTCCCACTCCTCCCCCAACAGGCCCCCCCCAGGGGGATCCCCTGCTCCCAGGCCACAAGCCTCATCTGGAGGCAGTCAGGCCACCATTAAGGGTAGTCCCTCCCACTCCTCCCCCAACAGGCCCCCCCCAGGGGGATCCCCTGCTCCCAGGCCACAAGACTCAACTGCAGGCAGGAAGGCCACCCAGAAGACCAGGGGGGTGGCCGAGTTCCTGCCTGCAAATCTGCAGAGGGACCAGGCCCTTCAGACCCAACATCTGGGTCAGGTCACCCGGACTTTGGCCCAGATGGAGGAGAGCCTGGTCTCCATGAAGGAGTCGGTCAGTGAGGTCAGCACAAATTCATTAGCGCTGATAACGTGTTTTTGTGACCTGCAGTCCGCCACAGCACACGTGGCCCTGGAGGTGATTGCCCTGACCCAGGCTGCCCAGGACAACACACAGGCTGTCCAGGCCAATACGGCAGCCCTCACTCTGGGCCTGAACAGGATAGCCGTGGCCTTGGAGGGCAGGCCAGCAGGTGAGCAGCCACCCGGGGAGGCTCCTCCTTCCCCTGATCCCCCCCCATGAGTCTCCCCTGAGGGGCCGTGGCCGTGGCCGGCCCAGGCATAGCTCACGGCCGCCGTTAATAATTTGGGATGTTCTTTTGGTTTATTTTTTTCTGATTTTCTACTGCGATTATGATTTGTTTTATGTGTGTGAATGATGTATGAATGTGGGGGTGGCATTCCTGATTAAATAAGGGTGTCACCCTCAGTTTTGGTGGAGTAGGGATCCCCAGGACCAGGGAGAAGTGATCCCAGGTCCATGTGAATGGTGTATGAATGCACAGTGACATAATTGGAGTCTTGGCGTGGCGTTGCTGCTCCCTAATACCATGTGGTTTACTTGGGTCTAATCCAATTCGATGTGCATGTGGGGTGTGTGTGCTAGGGACCACAGTGGTGTGCATGTGTGCATTCTCATTGTGCCATGTTTAATGTGTGTGTTTACTGTGCAAAGATGCCTTCTGCGAGGCGTCTCCTGGCTGCTCTTCCCTCAGAAGACGGGGGACCCTCAGTCAGGGGGGGATTGTCGGGTTCAGGGGGCAGGTCATCACGTATGTCAATCTCCAGGCCCCTTCTCACTGCAAAGTTGTGCAGCATGCAACATGCACCGATGATCTGGCACACAAAGTTTGGGGAATACAACAGGGTACCCCCAGACTTATCCAGGCATCGGAAACGGGACTTCAGGAGGCCAAATGTGCGTTCCACCACTGCACGGGTACCTATGTGTGCAGCATTGTAGTTTTCCTCTCCTGGGGTTTGGGGGTTCCGGAATGGAGTCATGAGATGGGGTCCAACTGCATATGCAGAGTCACCTGGAAGGGAAAAGACAGGATGTTAGTCATGCATGTGCCCCTCGTGATGTCTGCATCATGGGGGGGGACAGTCATACCTGACACCCATGTCACTCACCAACCAGCCAGCTGTCCCCATACATGTTCTGTTCAAATTGTCTTGGGATGTCGCTTTGATGGTATATGAAGCTGTCATGGCTGGATCCTGGGTGTTTGGCACGGACGTGCCATATGAGGTATTGGGCATCCACTATCACCTGTACATTGATTGAATGCCAATGCTTCCGATTGCGGTACATGTGCTCTGTCTCGTGGGGGGGCTGTAGTGCCACATGTGTGCAATCAATGGCCCCCACGGTGCGTGGGAATCTGGCAATTTTGTAAAAATCTGTAATTGTCTTCAGCCGCAGGTCCTCCTGGGTGGGTTTGATGATTTGGTTGGCCATGCTTCTCAGGATTGCAGGGATAACCTGGTGCACACATCTGCTCATGGAGGATTGTGACATCCCAGCCAACAATCCACTTGTGCGCTGAAAAGAGCCAGTGGCAAGGAAATGGAGTGTTGCCAGGACCTTGATCAGTGGCTGCACTGCATGTGAGCGGTGTGTTGGGCTGGTGATGTCATCCTGCAGGGTTGTGGTTAATTCCATGATGGCTTCACGGTTGAATCTGAAGGTGCTATACACCTCAGAAGCAGTCATGTGAAAGACATCTAGGCGTCTGCAGTATATCCTCTCCTGTGCCCTCCTACTCCTCTGTTCCCTCCTCCTTCTGCGTGCCTCTAAAGTCACTAGTGTAGTTATGAGCATGGATGCCCCTGGCATGTTGGCATACAGATTGTAGTCCGGCAAGTGTGTGTGCTCAGCTCTTCCTTAATGGTGTTGCTTTAGCTGACCTTTACACGGCTGGTGCAAAATTAAGCACCTTTTATAAAGTGTAACTTCCTGCCGGGAAACTAACAGATGCGCACAGGGCGTAGCCTACGCCGCACAAACTTAATTTTGTGGATCGCCGTATCTCCCTCATTTGCATCTTTGCCTATCAAAACAATGGTGTGTCTAGCGTATTTTGCGCTCCAAGATGCGCCGGTGTAATCGTTTTACGTCGGACGGAAAAAAATGGCTTTCAGGCGTATCTCGTTTTGAGGATCAGGCGCAAAGATACGCGCAGCGCATTTTTCAATTACGCCGCACATCTCTAGATACGTCAGCGTAAGTGCTTTGTGAATCTGGCCCACAGTGTTCATTTCAGAGTGATCTTGTGCCCTTTGAAGAACGTTACGTGTAACGAAACTAGTCGGGGCGGTACTACGCACTGACGTCACTGCCTGCTCACGTGACCCCGCTTGCACGGGTGTACGCTTGGAATATTTTTATGCCGACTTTTTTAATGTTTGTATTTTTTTTAAATGGAATACATTTTCCATCATCTTGGAGGTAATACATAATCCGAGTTTTTATTTCTTTATTACTGCATCCCCAATTGTAGAAACATTTGGCCCCTGCAGAGATTAGGAGATCCTGTCTTTCCAACATACAGAGGAAAGTTACCCGAAGCTAAGGAGGTGATCAAACACTGGTCCAGTGACACCTTGGGATCATCACAAGACCCTGCAGAGGGTTGTATCTGCATGCGCTGTAGACCTTGCCACTAGCGGAGGTCCATCTTATTTGGTAAGGTTACCCATTTCGTTTGACGTCCATCACAGGGAGCAACCTTACCTGCGGTGCTGGTGGATTTACTTCTGTCATCTTCATTATTGCCTTCTTTCAACACTGTTTTTTTTTCCCTTCCTTAAAGTGGAGGTTCACCCTAAAACAATTATATAACATTACATCCAGCATACTTCCGACATGTACAGTATGCTGGTATTTTTTTTTCCGCCGTACATACCGTTTTATTGTTATTTTCCCCCCGGCTTCCGGGTTCCCCCCGGCTTCCCTGGCGCATAAGGCGCAGCACCAGTTTTCCGTAAATAGCCGACCTGCGAGTCGGCTCTATATGGCACCTGCGCAGTCAGCTCTACACGGCGGGCACAGGCGCCGTATAGAGCCGACTCGCAGGTCGGCTATTTACGGAAAACTGGTGATGCGCCTTTTGCGCCAGGGGATGTTTTTCACCAGACGTCAATCATCTAACCTCTCAATAGGAACGCCCAGTCCCACGGGAATCAGAACCCGGAAGCTGGGGGAAAAATAACAATAAAACTGTATGTGTGGCAAAAAAAAAAATACCAGCATACTGTACATGTCGGAAGTATGCTGGATGTAATGTTATATAATTGTTTTAGGGTGAACCTCCGCTTTAATTACTTTGGAATTGGACCTTTTCACAATAGGAATGGACTTCCTGCTTACTTTTTTAACAACTTATTTCTATTGAACTGTATTCAATTTTATAAGAAAAAATTCAGGGAGCACTCATGTGTTTATGTGTATGATCTTTACTAAATCCCAGTGATGCCAGGCAGGCGGCCAGATGTGTTTTATGGTTTTAGATTCTTCAAGAGCCTGTTCCGGAACGTCCTTTTTACTTGAGCCTTGGTTTCATCTGGATTGAAGAACGGGCAGAAGCTCACCCTGTGTACATCTTACAAAGACAATGCAGGCAGACAGCTTTGTCTCATTTCTTCACACTAAAGTCACACAAGGAGACACTTTACTGTGCTGTTCTTGTTGCTGGTTGTCATTGCACAGAAACACTTTTGGGCCCTGGTTGAACTAGCTGAAAACACCAGAAAACTACAGAACTAGGACTCCTCATTTCTCCCTCCATTTAAAGGACTTTGTGCATTAAGTCTGCACCCATTAAGAGGAACCTTGCACACATTAAGGGGAACCCCACTCCGAACTTTTCTATAACTTATGACCTGTTATTATGTTGCTACAAACTTGTTGGGTCAGTGGCATCAGGACTTTAAGGGAGCAGTCTGACACCAAAGGTCACGTTTTATATCTTTCACACCTGGAGTCATAGGCTCTTGCAGGGCATATTATTTATTACTTTTTATGGTGATTTTCTGTTGCACTGCTTACCTTTTTCATAGCTTTCAGAAGTAAGAGTGTCACAGTGAATGATATTTGCTTAAGATATTTTTGTGCTTATCTGCCTAAAGAACTTAAAGTTAAGAAATATTTGTTTACCTTGCTACAAGTTGGTGTCTGTCTAAACCCAGGGTGTCAGAGGTGTCGGGTGGATTTTCATATCAGGGCAACCTTTGGGCTCAGAATATCAAGCTAACCTTTTACACAGGTGGTCAGTCACTATAGCTGGCTACTGTGTTCTTCACCATTAGCAGCACACTTTCCCATAAGGCAAGCAGGCCTACTGGTCCTCGGTTGCCCCCAGGTCTTATACACAATGCTATAGTGCCTGGCTACCGTGCCAGGGAAGGCACGAACTAAGAAAAGCAAACAGGAACTTGCGGTTGGTAGACAGGCAGATTTGTTCATTGACAGTCCAGGTAAAAGGCAGGCAGAGTTCATCGAATAGTAGTTATCTGGTCCGAGGTCATACACAGGAAATCCAATCGAGCAGGGCAGACAGACAGGGGGCTTGATCACATATCACACACTTAAAGCGGAGGTTCACCCATAGCTTACACATTTTCCCCTTAGATTCCTGCTCGTTTTGTCTAGGGGAATCGGCTATTTTTTTTAAAATATGATCCGTACTTACCCGTTTACGATATGCATCTTCTCCGCCGCTTCCGGGTATGGGCTGCGGGACTGGGCGTTCCTTCTTGATTGACAGTCTTCCGAGAGGCTTCCGACGGTCGCATCCATCGCGTCACGATTTTCCGAAAGAAGCCGAACGTCGGTGCGCAGTATAGAGCCGCACCGACGTTCGGCTTCTTTCGGCTACGAGTGACGCGATGGATGCGACCGTCGGAAGCCTCTCGGAAGACTGTCAATCAAGAAGGAACGCCCGCTCCCGAAGACCCATACCCGGAAGCGACGGAAGAAGATGCATCTCGAAAACGGGTAAGTACGGATCATGTTTTAAAACAAATAGCCGATTCCCCTAGACACAACGAGCAGGAATCTAAGGGGAAAATAGAAAAGAAAAAGGAATTGGGTGAACTCCCGCTTTAATCACTCTCTATCACAAGCATGAGACTAAATGCTTGGCTGGCTTAAATCAGGTCTGATCTCCACCCAGATACTAACCACATTAATCACATTGCAGGTTACAGAAAGTCCTGAATAAGAAAAACAGGAGGCTCAATTGGCATGGGCTGGACAGGGATAACTGGTGCAGAGGCAGACTGGACCACATCGGCAGGTGCAGAGACTGGCTGGACCGCATTGGCAGGTGTGAAGCCTGACTGGACTGCATTGGCATGTGAAGAGACTGACTGGATCGCATAGTCAGGTGTAGAGACTGACAGGACCACATCGGCAGGTGTGGAGGCAGCAGAACTTGAGGACAAGTTAACCTGGATGGGCTTCCCAGGAAATTTAGGGGTAATCCAGAGGGTTTGACTTATGAGGACTTAGAGCGAGCACAGGTTTTGCAAGCTTTTACGTAGGAACATGAATTCTTATGGAGAGAGGGCCACCAAAGCCCACAAGAATTTTTTTTTAGTAATCCCTGGGTGCCTGGCCGCTTTAGGGTCATATGCTTCTGAAAGTACTTTAAGCCTAGGTGGAGGGGAGCAAACAGCTTTCCAGAGGGTAGATTGGGGGGAAACACTAGACTGAGCCTTTAAAATAGAGTTCAAAGGGTCTATAATAAAAAAATTATATTATGTAAGATACTGTTTGTGTGCTTTAGTCATCTTTATGGTTTGTAATTTGTTTAAAATTTGGATTAATTAGTTTGAGCCACCAATTTGGGTTTACATGTGGTGTAGTTTTTAGAAATGTAACCTGGTGTGTTTCCTGATAAACACTGCTGCACTAGGAGAACCCTAATGTACCAACACTAGGGTTCTCCTAGTGCAGCAGTGTTTATCAGGAAATACACCAGATGGGTAGATGAGGGATGAATGAAAAAAAAGGACAGAAGTCAAAGATTAGCTTGACCTTATGCAGAATATGTTAGAAGCTGAGAATAAACACCGGTGTATTACAAACAACTGAACCTACAAGCAACTGAACCTAATGTTGCCATTTCTAACTTTTTTTAGGGTGATACAAAAAGATGTTACATGTTACAGAAGGATTGTGACAAACTGGCAACATAAGCTAGGTATACACTAGTAGAATTTTGTTTGACATTTTTCGTTGTAAGAACATTTGTTAATTTTTCTAATTAATAGTAGGGTTAACGTAAAATGAAGTTAATTTTCTACCTCAGTGACGGAAAATAAGAAAAAGCAGGATGGAAATTATTTCTTGAATGTACGAATTTCTTACAGTGTATGTGGTTTTCATTTGGTCATGTCAAGTCTGTTCATTCCAAAATCGAATGTTAAAAGCAAATTAAATATTGAACTGCTTCTGAACGACATGTGAATGTACTGAGAATTTTACTATGCCTGGGGTAGATTCACGTACCTTTTACGGCGGCGTATCTCCAGATACGCCGCCGTAATTTGAAATCCGCGCCCGCGTATCGTTGCGCCGATTCTCAAAGGCAGATACGCTTAAAAAACAGGCTTCCTCCACCGACGTAACTTGATTGTGGCGGCGTAGAATTGTGTGCAATATAATGTTGGGCGCTAGGGGCGCTTCTGTTGTTGTCGGTGTAGAATATGCTAATTACCTAGATACGCCGATTCACAAACGTACGTATGTCCGGCGCAATTTATTTACGTCGTTTACGTTAGGCTTTTTCGGCATAAGGTTGTTCCTGCTATTAGGAGGCGCAGCCAATGTTAAGTATGGACGTCGTTCCCGCTTTCGAAATTTTCATTTTTTACGTCGTTTGCGTAAGTCGTTCGCGAATAGGGCTGGACGTACTAAACGTTCACGTTGAAACCAATACGTAGTTGCGCTGTACTTGGGAGCAATGCACACTGGGATATGTACACGGATGGCGCATGCGCCGTTCGTACAAAACGTCAATCACGTCAGGTCATCATATATTTACATAAAACACGCCCCCTTCCACATTTGAATTACGTGGGCTTACGCCAGCCCCATTTACGCTACGCCGCCGCAACTTATGGAGCAAGTGCTTTGTGCATACAGCACTTACTCCTGTAAGTTACGGCGGCGTAGCGTAAATACGATACGCTGTGCCGCCGTATCATTGCGCGCCCCTACCTGAATCTACCCCAATGTTCCTAATGCCACGTACACACGATCATTTTTTTCGGCATGTAAAAAACAACGGCCCAGGTTCACGTAGATCGGCGCATCTTTATGCCGGCATAGCGCATCTCATATGCGCTACGCCCACGTAACTTAGAGAGGCAAGCTCCGTATTCTCATAGCAAATGCGCCCAACTTTGCGCCGGCGTAACATAAATTCGTTGGCGTAAGGCAGCGTAATTCAAAGTAGGAAGGAAGTGGGCGTGATCCATTTAAATGAAGCGTGACCCCATGCAAATGAAGGGCCGAACGAACGGCGCATGCGCCATGATGTGGACGTATGTCCTGCGCCCCTCTGCGCATGCTCACAACTACGCCCTGAGATACGCCGGCCCACCGATTACGCCCAGGGCATAAATACGCCCAGACATGCGCCCGTCGAGTGCAAAAGTACACCTGTCTGTTTGTTAGTGGTGTAAGTACTTTTGCTTTGTCTTGCTTTGTGCCATGTCTGCTCCTAGGAGTGATAAGAGGAAGAAAAACTTCTCCCCAGAGGAGAGGGCGATTATCATATTGGCCATGGAGAGGTATGATGCTCGCCTCCATGGGGCAGAGAGTAAAGGCACAAGTAAGGCCAAGAGGGATGAGATCCTGATGAGGATCACCACCCAGGTCAATGCCCTTGGGAATGAGGTAAGGAGGCCCAAGGACATTTTGAAAAAGATGAATGACCTGCGTAAGAAGGTCAAAGAGAAGCTGGACGAGATGAGAAAGCATGCCAGGGGCACTGGAGGTGGACCAGCCTCTGCTCTTGGGCTGACTCCTGAGGAGCAGGTGGTTGCCTATTGTCTTGAGAGGGAGCAAGTGGAGGGAGTGGAGGGCTATGACTCCATTGAACCGGGCCTTGAGGACAGGTTAGTGTATTTTATCTCCTATCTGGTGTGTAGCATGTGAGGGGGTGGAAGGGAACATGTGACAAGTGTGTGGGTCCACCAACATGTGAATGTTTTGTGTCATCCACAGATGTCCAGGAGGGAGCGGGGCCATCTGCTGCCTGTGGCCGTCCCGTCCCACACCATCATCCCCTGAACATCCTGAGCCTGACCCCCTGGGAAGTCAAGAGTCATTGGTGGAGGGGAGTGCCCAGACCTCAAATCAAGAGGTGGTTGAGGAGGATGCGGTCCCTATGGATCAGGAGGTGTGCCTCTATTTGGAGGAATCCTCCCTATCGGCTGGGCCGTCTCGCACTTCCAGCCACATCTCATCAAGCCCCTCAGGATCCATTGCCATCCCAACCTCTCCCTCAAGGGCCACCCCATATACAAGGCCCCAAGCCTCTCCTGGCCCCAGGAAGGCTACCAGGAAGACAAGGGGGGTTCCTGACTTCCTGCCGGAAAGTTTAGCAAGGGCACAGGACTGCCAGACCCGCCATATGGGTGAAGTGGCTGTGGAGATGCGTTGTGTGGCAGACAGCCTGGCCTCCATGGGCCACATAAATGATGCACTTCTTGATGTCGGTGGCAACAGTGCAGCGATAATCACCTGCCTGGGGGAGCTGCAAGCCACAACGGCTACCCTTGTGGCAGAGGTAAAGTCCCTGACAGAGGCCGTACAGGGCAATACAGCTGCCATTGAGGCGGAGGGGAGGCAAACGTGGCTGGTGCAGGCGGAGACCAATGCCATACTCACCCGCATTGCTGTGGCTTTGGAGGGCAGGCAGCCAGCCAGGGAGAGACCAGGGGATGCTCCTCCACCTGATAACCCACCCCCCCACCCGAGGCTTCCACCAGGCAATTACGGAGCCAGGGCCGTGGTCGTGGCACCAGGCTTGGCCCACGACAGGGCACATGATTTTTTTGTTGTGCCTCAGATTTGCTCAGGTGATGAGCATTTTTTGTTTGGTTTTACTCAGGTCATGATTTTTTTTTATTAATTACTGCACACGGTGAGGCGTGTAGACTGGTGTGTGAATGTGGGGGTGACACTCCTGACAGTAAGGTTTGTCACCCTGGGTCGTCGGGGAGAAGTTTTCCTCACGACCGTGTGAATGTGGTATGAATGAACAGCGACATAATTGGGGCCTTGGCGTGGCGTTGCTGCTCCCAAGTCCTGCATGGTGGACTTGAGCTAATCCAATGTGATGTGGATGTGGTGTGTGTGAGCTAGGGACCACAGTGGTGTGTATGCGTGCATTCTCCTTGTGCCATGATGAATGTGTGTGTGTTTAACGTGCAAAGATGCGTTCCACAAGGCAATTCCTGACTGCTGTTCCTTCAGCAGACGGGGTAGCCTCGGGCAGGGGGGGAATGTCTGGTTCGGGGGTCAGGTCATCACATATGTCAATCTCCAGGCCCTTTCTCATGGCGAAGTTGTGCAGCATGCAACATGCACCGATGATCTGGCACACAAAGTTTGGGGAATACAACAGGGTACCCCCAGACTTATCCAGGCATCGGAAACGGGACTTCAGGAGGCCAAATGTGCGTTCCACCACTGCACGGGTACGTATGTGTGCAGCATTGTAGTTTATCTCTCCTCCTGGTTTGGGGATTCCGGAATGGAGTCATGAGATGGGGTCCAAGTGCATATGCAGAGTCACCTGGAAGGGAAAAGACAGGAGGATGTTAGTCGTGCATGTGCCCCTTGTGATGTCTGCATCATGGGGTCGGACAGTCATGCCTGACTCCCATGTCACTCACCAACCAGCCAGCTGTCCCCGTACACGTTCTGTTCGAATTCTGTTGGGATGGTGTTTTGACAGTATATGTAGCTGTCGTGGCTGGCCCCGGGGTGTTTGGCACGGACGTGCCATATGAGGCATTGGGCATCGGCTATCACCTGTACGTTGATGGAATGGCAATGCTTACGATTGCGGTATATGTGCTCTGTGGCACAGGGGGGCCGTAGTGCCACATGGGTGCAATCAATGGCCCCCACGGTGCGTGGGAATCCTGCAATTCTGACAAAATCACCCCTTGCCTTCTGCCGCAGATGCTCATGGGTGGGTCGGATAATGTGGTGGGACATGCGTGTGAGGATTGCGGGGACAACCTGGTGCACACATCTGCTCATGGTGGTTTGTGACATCCCAGCCACTACTCCACTTGTACGCTGTAATGATCCACTGGCGAGGAAAGGGAGTGTTGCCAGTACCTTGACCAGTGGCTGCACTGCATGTGAGCGGTGTGTTGGGCTGGTGATGTCATCATTCAGGGTTGTGGCTATTTCCAGGATGGCAGCAGTGTTGAATCCGAAGATGCGATACACCTCCGAATCCCCCATGCCAAAGACGTTCATGCGCATTCGGTAGATCCTCTCCCGTGCCCTCCTCCTTCTACGCGCCTCTGAACACACTAGTAGTGCTATGACCATGCCTGCCCCTGGCATGTTGGCATACGGATGTGTTGTCCTGCAAGTGTGGTTGCTCAGCTCGTCCGTAACGGTGCTGCCGAAGCTGCTCTCCAGCTGACCTGCACACGTCTGGTGCAAAGTTACCCCTGCTTTATGAGGGGTAATTTTAGGCCGGACGTACAGCTTACGTGCACCGCGCGTAGCCTGCGTCGGGCGCACGTACGTTCAGGAATCGGCATATCTCCCTCATTTGCATATTTGAATACAAAATCAATGGGAGCGCCAGATGCGTCCAGCGTAAATATGCGCCCACGCTACGCCGGCGCAGAAAAGTTACTTCGGTCGGAAGAAGCCTATTTTCAGGTGTATCTGGTTCTGTGGGTACAGCGCATATATACACTTACGCCGTGCATCTCGAGATACGCCGGCGTAACTTCTTTGAGAATCTGGACCAACGTTTTTTAAAAATGTAATTTAAAATGATCGTGTGTGGGCTTCACATCATTTTTTGGGTTCTGAAAAACGACAAAAAAAAACATTCGAACATGCTGCATTTTTTAACGACGTTTAAAACTATGTATTTTTCCGGGCTAAAACGACGTTAAAAACCCGCGCATGCTCAGAAGCAAGTTATGAGACGGGAGCGCTCGTTCTGGTAAAACTATCGTTCGTAATGGAGTAAGCACATTCATCACGCTGTAACAGACAGAAAAGCGCAAATCGTCTTTTACTAACAAGAAATTAGCTAAAGCAGCCCAAAGGGTGGCGACATCGAATGGAACTTCCCCTTTTATAGTGCCGTCGTACGTGTTGTACGTCACCGCACTTTGCTAGAGCATTTTTTTTAACGATCGTGTGTGGGCAACATCGTTTTAGTGATGAAGTTGGGAAAAACTTCATTTTTTCTAGAGGCTGAAAAAAAGGAAAATTTATATGAAATACTTACCGTAATTTTTCTTTCCTGATGGACTCCATGGCAGCCTACGTGTGGGTTGATCCCGCCTCTCATACCTCATTGGACCCTACTCCCATAAAGCTTTGCTTCTCACAATAGACTGTGTTCCGTAATATAGCCTACTCCAGCAAAGGGAGGGAACTCCTGCTGCCATGGAGTCCAATTACGGTAAGTATTTCATATAAATTTTCCTTTTTCCTGACAGACTCCATGGCAGCCTACGTGTGGGAAATAACTAGCCATACACACCCGGGTGGGCAATTGCTGGTTAAAGAAAAAAGATTTAATTGACATTGTCAACAGATAAAACATGCAAACCAAAATTAACCGACGATAAAGAAGCCGGTTCTACGCAATAGTGCGTCATAAATGTATTTAACGACTTTCGCTTTATAAGCCCCTTGGATGGCCTGTACAATCCATGCTGCAATGGTTCGAGAGGAAGCACGCATTCCCTTGTTCTTCCCATGAAAGGAAACAAATAGGTGATCAGATTGGCGAAAAGACGCTGTAGCTTCCAGATATTGCTTCAATACTTTGAACCAATTTCGGTAACCCTCTTAGCTGATATGTCTACGAGAAAGGCTACTTTGAGGGAAAGATCTTTGATCGATAGTTGGTCTGAGTTTTGAAAGACTAAAAAAAAAAAGTCCAAGACTAATGGTAGATCCCACTTGGAGAATCTTGGTTTCCTTAGAGGTCTCAGTCTCATAGCTCCTTTGAAGAATTGTCTGACAAGCGTGTGAGTAGCCCAGGATATACCTGTGAATGCGGAGATAGCCGAAACTTGAACTCTTAATGAGCTAATGGATAAAGGTAGATCAAGACCCATCTGAAGAAAACCTAGAACATCTTGAATTCTGGTATCACTAGGAGAACCACCCATGTTAGAGGTGTAGACTGAGAATTTTGACCAAATTCTTTGGTAGATTCTATTGGTGCTTGATCTTCTAGTGTTTAATAATGTAGAGATTGCTCCGCTTGGACACCCTAACGCTTCCAGCCTTCCCCTCTCAACCAGGCCATCAGATGCAGATGGGTTGGACATGGGTGAGGAGTCGATCCTTGCAACAGGAGATCTGGTCTGGATGGGAGCAGAACTGGATCCCGGAAGCTGAGTTGGAACAGCAACGGAAACCACGGCCTGTTGGGCCAATATGGAATTATCGCCACTACCTCGGCCTCCTCCCACCTGAGTCTCGATAGGAACCGGAGGATGACCGGGTCTGGAGGGAAGGCATAAGCCCTGCGGAACCTCCACTGATCCGTTAAGGCGTCCACCCCGAAGGCCTGGGGACAGCGGCATCTGGTGTAATACTTCTCCATCTTGAAGTTGCATGGGGATGCAAACAGATCTACTTCCGGTGAAAAATCCAGTGACAGGATCCAACTGAAAACACTGTTGTGGAGAGACCACTCGTTGTTGTTGAGAGATGTTCTCGAGAGGAAATGCGCCTGTAGATTCTGAGCTCCGGGGAGATATACAGCTGTCAAATCTTTCAAGTGTGTCTGTGCCCAAGACATGATTGGATTTACCTCTTTCAGTAGAGACAGACTGCGAGTGCCACCCTGTCTCTTGATGTACGACACTGCCGACGTATTGTCCATCCTTAGGAGGACTGAGGACCCTTTTATTAGGCGAAGGAAGGCTTGTAGGGAACAAAAGGCTGCGCAAAGTTCCAGGACATTGGATATGACCTTCTGGGACGGAAAGTCCCACTTCCCTTAGGCTAACTTCTTCAGGCTGAGAGCCCCCCAACCTGTGTTGCTGGCATCCGATGTGATTGTGATCCAAGAGATAGGGGCTAGAGAATGGCAATTGAGGAGGTTTTTCCGTAGTAGCCACCAAGGAAGACTTTCCTGCATATGTGAGGTTATCCGAATCATTTGATCCCGAGATCTCTAATCCCATTGATGGAGGAAACCCTTCTGAAAGGGCCACATCTTCCATTGTGCCCATCTCACCATAGGAACCGTGGAGACCATGGTGCCTATTATGTTGAGGCATTGTGAGGCTTTGAGAAAAGGAAATTCTACAGCGCAACGGATTCTGTCTCGAACTACTGGGATTTTCTCCAGGGGCAACGAGATGGTACTCTGAGCTGTGTTGAATTAGGCACCGAGAAAAATTAGAGATTGTGTAGGCTCTAGGTGACTCTTCTCTCTGTTTAGTAGCTAACCGAATTCGGTCAGAGTGGATATGACCAGGGCCCGATGTGTCAACAGTTGCTCTTTGCTTTGTGAAAGTAGTAGTAGGTCGTCCAAGTAGTGATGTAGACGAATGCCTCTGGTTCTGATTAAGGCTACGACGGCCAGTAAGAGCTTCGAAAATACCCATGGCGATGTTGTGAGCCCGAATGGGAGACAAGTAAACTGGAGGTGAATACTGCCTACTGCAAACCGAAGATACTTTTGGAACTCTACCGCTATAGGGACATGAAAGTAGGCGTCTTTCAGGTCTATGGCCACAAGCCAGTCGCCTGGCTGAACTGCTTGACGGATTGTGAGCAGCGACTCCATCTTGAACTTCTCTTTCTTGATAAAGGTGTTTAGATGTGTCAGATCTATCACTGGTCTCCAGGAACCTGACTTTTGTAGCACCAGAAACGGGGCGAATACATCCCTTGAAACCTCTCGGCCGTTGGAATGTGTATAGCGGCCCCTTAAGCCACGAGGGAGCTTGTGTATGACAGGAGGACTTGTCTTTTCTCCTCTGAGCAGGGCACAATTGTGGGAATGAACTGAAGGACAGGTGGATTGATGAACGTCCAAGAATGACCTGTAAATACTGTCTTGACAGGCCAACAATCTTTTATCGAGGCTGCCCAGACATGCCAGAATTGGAAGAGACGAGCCCCGACTCTTTTCCGTCTGGGCCGGCTCTGTATCAAAAAGACTTAGGAGCCTCACGTCCACCAGAAGAAGGGCCTTTTGTAGGCTTCTGACCAGAGGGCTGGTTTCTTCTCCAGTTCTTCCTAAAATCACGCCCAGGTCTGTATCAACGAGCCTTCCTTGCCCGATCTTGATCTTGCCTGGGAAGAAATTTCCTCTGTCCATACAGACGACGATCCTGGGGAAGGAATCCTGACTTACCCCCTGTGGCCCGGTTGATGGCGCTGTCCAATTTATTCCCAAAAAGGGAAGATCCTAGAAAGGGTATTTTGCACCTATGCCTGTTTTTAGAGGCAGGATCAGCTACCCAAGGATGTAGCCATAGGGCACGCTTGGCTGTAACAGAGGAGAGCATGACCGAGCCACTAAACGAATAAGATCAAGGGATGCCTCTACCAGAAATACCGAAGCCATCTTTAGTTCTTGGACTGAAATGCTTCCGGCTAAGTCTTCAGAGACGCAGGACAACACAGAGTCCATCTCACCTGTCCAGGCCTCCATTGCTTTTGACAGGGCTGCGAGAGCTAGGGCTGGTTTACAAGCCATGCCTGCTGTAATGTAAATACATTTTAGATTTATTTATTTCTCTCCAGACCATCCTTGAAGGAAACGGTGTCTTCCAGAGGGAGAGTGACATGTTTCACCAGTCTCATCAAGGCTGCATCAACTAGAGGGTCTGACTCTAAATGTATCACCTCATCACTCTTGAATGGGTACATTTTAGCTATTTTAGAGAGTAAAGAATTTTTCTTATCTGTGCCAGACCATTCTTCTGTAATAACTTCTCCAAGCTCACCAAGAAGGGGAAAGTTGGGCGGTCTTTTTTAAGCTGCTTGAAGTACTTCCTTTGCTTAGAAGGCGCTTCTACTGGCTCCTCCCACTTTAAAGCGTCCTTGACTGCTTTTACCAAGGTTGGGACCAGAGAAAAATCAAAACCCGCTGCAAAGTTTACACTTTCCACCTCACTATCTGAGGACACGCTTGGGGAGCGGTTAGGCTGAGAGGGCCCCGGAACCTCAGGATTATCCTGCACAAGAACTGGGGATGGATCAACAGGAGGGACAACTGCTTGGATGGAATCAGAGCCGTTCAATGATTCTTGGACTACTCTTCTGACCAGGGCTTCCACCTGCTGGTCTTCGCCACCTCTTTCCCTTACAGCACGGGAATAACATGGCTCACAGAGGGATTTTCCTTCTGGGACCTGAGCTCTACATCCCCAACAGGACATCCTTCCAGAGTGACTAGCATGGCGGTGAGAATGGTGACCAGATGTGGATCTGGATCCCTCTCTATGATGTTTAGATGATGACCTAGAGCTTCTAGAATTTAATTGATGATGCTGAGACCGAGTTTCAACATTATCTTCACGTGCTAACGACTGAGAAACAGACCTAGAGGGGCTGGGAACAAACAGAAATAAAACAAAACCCATAGGAAACAGGCAGAGGGAAAATAAATTCCATCCTACCTGCAGCGTAAGGTTTGGCCACAGGGGGGCGGTGACACATCCATGGCAGGAAGCACACAGTACTGTAATAACCAATGAAACAAAAATAAGGCATCAAGTATACAAACAAATATAGTGGAGAGTAAGGCAGTGAACCACACAGCCTCCTACCTTTTTTTTTTAAGATTAGATTCATGCTCATTTTGTCTAGGGGAATCTGCTAGTTTTTTTAAAAACAAAGCAGTACTTACTGATTTAGAGAGCGATCTTCTCCGCCGCTTCCGTGTATGGTCTTCGGGTCTGGGCGTTCCTTCTTGATTGACAGGCTTCGGACGGTCGCATCTATCGCGTCACGAGTAGCCGAAAGAAGCCGAACGTCGGTGCGGCTCTATACGGTGCCTGCGCACCAAAGTTCGACTTCTTTCGGAAAATCGTGACGCGATAGATGCGACCGTCGGAAGCCTGTCAATCAAGAAGGAACGCCCAGACCCGAAGACCATACCCAGAAACGGCGGAGAAGATCGCTCTCTAAAACGGTAAGTACTGCTTTGTTTTTAAAAAAACTAGCTGATTCCCCTAGACAAAATGAGCATGAATCTAATCTTAAATTTTTTTTGCGGGTGAACTACCGCTTTAAGACAGCAAGTCAGTACCTAGAACGCAGTGCTCTCGGGATGTACCATTGCCTAGCTGTATCTGACAGCTATTTAAACTTGCCGCCTTGTGATGACTTTACCGCGCACAGCCGAGCGCATCACGTGCATCAGTGCCCAGCGTCCCCCGCCGAAGACCTCGCGCGCATGCGCGATCACGGCCACCCAGACTGGAACGCGCATGTGCAACCAAGCCTCGTTCGCAAACGAGACCTGCGCAGGCGCCAACCATCAGGAAGCGGCGAGGCTGGAATGCAGATGCGTTCCAGCAGCCATGCCTAGAGGAAGCAGACAAACAACAAACAAAAACTGGCTGCCACAAAAGTATGTTTTTTAAAAAGTACATTACCAGCAAGGAATTTCACACGGTCTCGCCTGGAACTAGGAGCCACCGCTGCTCACTCTGCACAGTCTGGGTTAAAAGGGATGGGGCCACCTGCTAATAGCCAGGGCATACGGCCAAAATGCTGCTTACCTGCCAGTGGCAGGGTAGAAAGCTTTTTTTTTTTTTTTTTAAACACCACAGACAATATAAACGTCCATCCAGCTAATAGCTGAGATTTGTTGGACTTCCAGAGCCATAACCAAAACGCTCTATACGTGTGCACCACCAGAACTTTAAACCGAGGGACATATTTCTTTAAGGTAAAATCTAACCAGGTCTCAGGAGGAGGACAAAAAAGGAACACAGTCTATTGTGAGAAGCAAAGCTTTATGGAAGTAGGGTCCTATGAGGTATGAGTGGCGGGATTAACCCACACGTAGGCTGCCATGGAGTCTGTCAGGAAACGTTGTTTTTTAAATGCCGAAAAATGATCGTGTGTACGCGGCATAAGAGTTTTTGTACACATTTTTGTTTGAAATTGTACTAGTGTATACCCAGCTATAGGTGGTTCAGGTTCACGCCTGTGTTCTATTTAAGTGAGCCTGTCAATTTAAATGAGGATACTATTTTTTTATGGGAATAGTAAAATTTTATTGTCAGGATCCTATTTGAACATACTAAATCATGAATAAAACATTTATTGCAACCCACAATAATATATTTATAGTCAAAAAGACCTACGTATAAAATAATGCTTACAACATGGGGTACTCATATCTAAAACATGTAAATAATATAAACTTGAGAAGGTAAAGGGGCATGTATACTATCTTTAACCAGAGTTTCACGGTACTCATAGTCAATAAACATGATTGGTATATAGGCTACAAACAAATCAAATATTGCAAATCCACAAATACTCATACATCAAATAGTACACATAATATATAAAGAGAAGCGCAGGATTGAGGCCGGGTATGTCTTGGCACTTATTATTGAAACTCAACATGTTTCGTGGCATTTCAGCCACTCATAAGGAACTATTGTATGATGGTACTATGGAAAAAATAAATGAATGTCAATTACTATGTAATGCCCTCTGGAAGAGGGAATAGCAACATGTCAATTACTTACAAACCAGCACCTCCATGAGGGATTTGTGGGCCCTCAGATGGGATGTGGGTTGAAGCGAGGAACCCCCCCATATAAGATGTTTTTTTCATGATTTTTTATGTTCAAATAAGATCCTGACCATAATATTTTACTATTCCCATAAAAAAACTAGGCTTCATTTAAAGTCCCTAATTTTCTCTGCATTTTTATTAGGGATAGAGGCCTGCCATTATTAATATATAAGGTTGTGCTAGGTCACGCTTTTTCTTAATTGACATTTGAATGAGAGGCAGCCCATAAAATAAGAAGCTTTGTGCATAACTTTCCGATGACTCAAATCTTTGTTCTCTTGAAGAACTCCAGGTTCCTCTGCTGATAGTCGGATTGGGAGGGGGGCATATTCAACACTAGTCGTCTTACTGTGACTGATCTTTTTTACAGGAAACTCTTGCAAAGTGCTGGATTACTACAAAGATCTGGAAAAAATACAAAAAGATTCAAGTAAAATGCAAATAGATCAAGCATTTAGACAATATGAGCTAGATTCACATAGCTCGGTGTATATTTTGGCCGGCGTAGCGCATCTCATATGCGCTACGCCGACGTAATATAGGGCGCCCAGACCAGTATTCACAAAGATCTGGCGCCGTACGTTGCGCCAGCGTAGTGTAAATAGGCAGGCGTAAGCCCGCCTAATTTAAATGTGGAAGGTAGTGGGCGTGTTGTATACAAATTAGCCGTGACCCCATGTAAATGTCTTCCCGAACGAACTGCGCAGAATAGCACGCATAGATACGACGGCGCATCTTCTAACTTACGCGGCGTATCAATAGATATGCTGATGTAAAGGCTACGTGAATCTAGCCCTAATTGTTTATTCCACATTTCAGATTTATTATGTCAATCAGGCGACTAATACCTTTTATCAATCAGTTGCTAAGTATAATGCTCAATCACTAAAGAGATTTAATAAATGGTTCTCTTTTATGTAAACCACACAAGTATCATGTAGCACCGATTATACCTTGCATGGTTGCACAGTGTTCCAGTTGTGTATGATTGTTTGTTACTGATTTGATCTGACAGATTTTATGAAGTCAGGAAGAAACAGTTTTTCCCCTTTAAGAAAAAAAAACGTGGTCACTCAGTTTTCACCTTCCCGTGGACCAAAACTGGCATGAGTTTAGTTATCTATGTGGGTGAATTGTGTAATCTCCTGTAGTCTTGGTTTCAGACCACTCTTTGTTTTCGCAAACGGGGAAGTTAAAATGAATAGCAAAATAAATCGAATACTGATATGTAAAACCAAAAATAACCTTCCTGGATCATTAAGGCAACTAAAGCAAAGCCACAGACCTCTCCATTGGTGCAAACAACACAAAGTCCACGTAGCATACTAGCTCATTATGAATGACTTACCTGAGATCGAAGCCCCTGAAGCGCTCCTCGTTCCCCTCCTCCGCCGCTCTGTGACTGGCCGGAGCGGCAATGACATCACTCCCGCGCATGCGCGCGTTACTGGCAGATTCCCGGCATATCCCATTGAAGACCCGGCACGCTCAGTGCGCCTGCGCCGTTGTATACGGCACGCATGTGCCGTAGACATCGGTGCATTCTTTTTGGCAAATATCTCCCAAACCGTGTATGTTTAGGAGATTTTGCAAATACCTACAGGTAAGCCTTAATCTAGGCTTACCTGTAGGTAAAAGTTGTCACTGAGGGTTTACAACCACTTTAAGTTAAAAAAAATTGACACTTTAAGAGGAAAGTTTGTTTACATGCAATATGTCAAAATGCTTTGGTATTTTATTACACGACTAGCCAACATGGTTTCCCAGAGCAGTAGTTTCCACTGCCCTGACAAGTATTTCAGGACAACTTTTACAAAGGGAGTTTGGTTTTGATGATACGTGCGCTTTAAAGTTTCCTGCTATCCAGCAAACTCTGCCTAAAACCCAAACTTTTTTTCACACTTTGGATAGAATAAGGAAGGGTCCTCATTGGAAGATTTCTCTTCTATACCTATTCTGGTGGCAACTCAAAATGTTGAATTTACATTCACCTGACAGTGCTTCTAACCCTCCACCACCCTATCCTTGATTCGGCAGGACATATACTAAAATTGGAATGATACAGAGAAGATTAGTATGGCTCCCGAGCAAGGATGACATGCAAATTTGTGAAGCGTTCCAATTTAATAAATAAAACGTTTTGCCTTTAGTCTCACATTAAAGTGATAATAACCACTTCATGCAAATCGCCATAGCGGTACGTCGGTAGGAGGAAGTAGATTTATTGGGGTATAGCCTTCAGCTGCAGGCTATACCCCAGTACCGTTACTTAGAGCAGGCGGTCGGCTGTCTGGTGATAATGGCGGGTCCGGCTCAGCAGCCGCTCAGCCATTATCCCAGACAGCGGGAGGGGCCACTCCCCCTATCGCCGCCATCCGCTGCTCTTTTTGGGCCTCTAGTCCCACCGGGAGACCTGATCCACGATCCGGCGTGTCTGCCAGTTAGGTTGTGACCTGAATGAAGCCGGATTTGGTTTTTATTGGGTCTCGATTGTAAAATTCCGTAAGTGACGTCACAACTTCAATTACGGTATACTCAGCTGCCAATGGCACTGATTTAAAAAAAAATGACAGCGTTCAGAATCGCAGATTTTGGCCATCTCAATACTTTGAAGTGCAAAGGAGGAATTTGGGGTCTTTTAAAGACATTGCCAAAGACACACATAATAAAGTTCGTTCTTAAGTGCATCAATGTCTCAAAATGTAAAAATCCTCAACCAATGCTCAGTGAATCCCACAGTGCAAAGAGGAGAAATTCCACAACCAATAGGTTTCAGATGTATGCCCACCTTTCAATATGGATCTTAAAGTGACTGTAAGCCCTCGTTTTTTTTTAATTTAAAATAACAAACATATACATACCTCTACTGTGCTGTTCATTTTGCACAGTGTGGCCCCGATCACCGTCTTCTGTGGTCCCCCGGCCACGCTCGTGGCTCCTCCTCGCATCAGATACCCCCTGGTATAAGCGCTCTCACTGGGGGTTACCTTTTGAGCTCGCTCCCAAGTCCAGCATTTGCGTGCATAGACACAGAATACCATACTCGTCCCCGCCTTCTGCATCATTGAATTGATTGACAGCAGTGGGAGCCAATGGCTGCGCTGCTATCAATCTATCCAATCTTTCCTACCAACCAGCATTCGGTTGGAGGAAAACCACCTGACTTTCAGAAGACAGATCAAAACTCTGCTCTTTTGATGTCATGAGACACGAACAACTAGCGCCCAGAAGCGATTCAGTTCGCATGCGCCGCGCTTTATAAGTTTTTCATTCATTCATTCATTCAAGAGCCGAGAACTCCCGGGCAGAGAAGAAGAACGCGTCTCCGCAGAGGGAACGATTGGGCTCAGGTGAGTAAAGCTAATAGTGTACTTTACTTTTGTAATGCCCTCTTGTGTACATAGATGTGTAGTGAAGATAGAGGCTTGTTGTGTGAGTCAGAGAATTCAGTTTACGTCAGGTGGGAAGGCTCTGCAGATCAGGCCTCTGGTACCTCCCCCTGGTTCTAGAAGCTTGGAGGAGTTTCTATAAGCTAGTGGATGGAGGCCAGGAGGTGCTGATCTGAATATTTATGGGAATCTGGCCAACTCCCAGGCAGGAGGTCTGGCAGGGTGGCTGCACCAGCCCTTAAATATTGTGGAGCCTGGCCAGCAAGGGAGTCGGGTGGAAGATTGATGATTGAGGTGCTGCTGTGTAATCTGGGAGAGGGCCCCAGAGAAGGGGGGTTTTGCATCCAGGCTGGAGAAAGGAGTAAAGCTGAACGTGGGAGCTTCACTGCCCTTCAGTCCACCGGGGAAGGACAGCCTGCTAGCCAGGAAAGAGACTGGCCCAGCAAAAGGCTTGAAAGCTGTTTCACCTACAGCTGCAGGACAAGGACACTGATTTGTTAAGAAACTGAAGCCACAGCAATGGGAGTAGAATGTCAAGGATCCATCTTTGTATATTTTTTGTACAGAAATAGAATGTTTTGTCCTCTAAGTTTGGTTTCAAGTCAAGTTGGGCATCCCATATACCCCTAGACCCTATCCAAGTTGTTTACCCCAAATAAAACAACTAAAAACAATCCCACAGACTGGTTAATGCCTATGGATGTAAGTTGGAAAATTAACGTTGCCTGGCTGTGCAGACTATAGAAGTTCCCAAAAACTCAGTGGCTCCTTAGAGGTAGCTTTACACTTTTAAAAAACTTTTAAAAAACATAAAGAAATGTATTTTCCACTAAGAACCACACTCAAAATGTTAGTTACAAGACAGGCATATTAATATGCAGAGCGGGTTGGATTCCCTCGACTTACCGCTACTTTGTGTTCTCGGCCAACAGCTTAGGTGCTCGAATGGATCGAAGCTGTGGCTGGGGTAACCTCTCTGCTATGTTTTGATGCCTCCAAGAAGCTGTGCCCTATGCGTTACGTCGATAGTTCGACTTCATCAAAGGGTCACCTTTTGAAGGTGGCTATTAATTGGAATACAGTGCCTTGAAAAAGTATTCATACCTCTTGAAACTTTTCACATTTTGTCATGTTACAAGCAACAACATAAATGTATTTTATTGGGATTTTATGTGATAGACCAACACAAAGTGGTATATAATTGTGAAGTGGAAGGAAAATTATAAATGGTTTTCAACATCTTTTACAAATATGAGTCAATACTTTTGTAGAACCACATTTTACTGCAATTACAGCTGCAAGTCGCATTGGGTATGTCTCTGCCAGCTTTGCACATCTAGAGAGTGTAATTTTTGCCCACTCTTTTTGCAAAATAGCTCAAGCGCTGTCAGATTGTATAGAGAGCGTCAAGTCTTGCCACAGATTCTCAGTTGGATTAAGGTCTGGACTTTGACTGGGCCATTCTAAAACCTCAACTCTGCAGCTTCCCTATCCCTGCTGAAGAAAAGCATTCCCACAACATGATGCTGCCACCACTGTGTTTCACAGTGGGGATGGTGTGTTCAGTGTGATGTGCAGTGTTCGTTTTCTGCCACACATAGGGGGTAATTTACTATAGTGCTGTGTGCTAATTAGCTCTCAAATGCAGTAGTTAGCGCCAAACGATATTCACAATAGCGCTGGAGCAAAAATCAGGGCCATCTTAATGACATCATGGGCCCCTGGGCAAAGTAATACACTAGGGCCCGTATCAGGGAGATAGTGATCTGTGGCAAGCTATGTATAGTATACCACCCCTCCCCCACATAACACATCCTGGTAATATAGGACTGTTGCATATGTGATTAGGTGACCTCATACACACCACATTGCAATAGAACAATAATAATAAGAAGAAGATCACTCAAGCTTCTACTCTGCCCAGCTCTGACTAAATACATCTCCCCTAATCACTTGTCTATGTATATTCTGCTGGCTGTTCACTGCACTATACATTTCCTCGTCACACTGAACTGTGGATCACACCCTATATTATGATAAACATCCAGGACAGGCAGCCAATCCTGGGAGAGCTGGAGGGGAGGGGAGGGGAGAGGAGGGGAGGGGGATGTGAATTGTGAAATTTTTACAGAGGCTGTGCATGTGTCCATGCTAGTGCACGAGATATGTAAATATCCTGTCACTCGAAGCAAGGAGGGTGGAAAATACTTTTTATTTAGACAGGTTTTTCTCTGCAAATCCTTTTATTTTCACTGAACAATAAAAGAGGATTGCTCAGAGCTGTGTGGAAAGACTGGGCACAGATGATAGGAAATCTTATTCTCTACATTGTGACATAAAAAAAAAGACAGCATAGGGAAACCAGCACCTGTGTCAGGGAAGTGAGTGGAAGAGAGACTCACAAGCTATGTGGCAAGTGTGAGCTCTTAGACAAGCTGAGATGTGAGCTGCTGACCCCCTGTGTGGCCTGTCGGTTACCCTTACTATGGAGGAGCCTAACCCCTGTATGGGACCAAAGATTGGCGGTGAACCTGCGGTTTAGATTTGTGATACCAAGACTTGGACTGTTTATTGACTTTTACTGAAGTAAGCTGTCTTTTTGTTTATCCGTAATTCCAATAAATAAACTGTTTTGCTTTTACCAAACTGGCGGTCATTCCAGAGTTTTACCAGATCACAGAACTAGGGAAATTCATTGGGATATACTAATCCAGACCAAAAATCAATTTATGCCCTATACAGTTTCTTTAGACGGGCAGTTGACTATACCTCTGGAACAACTGGCCTTAATAAATAGACCAAGAACTTCCCCCAGCTTCCAGTTATATTTATCTTGAGGTACGATCAAAGCCACAATCTACTGTGAGATGCAGCTTCGGTTTTAATGTCATTCTTTTATATCTCCACATCGCTCTTACCTTATGGGCCTAAGCTGCCTGAAAAGTTGGCATTTAGCGTTGTTCCATGCCTTTTGGGCGTGACTGAAGATTAAACAATTTTGGTTTCCTCTAACCCTAAATGAGCACCCGAAACCCCCCGTCCCACTATCTCTTTGGTTATAGACAAACTGTCATATGTTTTTCCCATGGAATGAGTGAAGGCCTCCTTACGCAAGAAATTATGGGTCCAAAAACTTTTCTGATGGCTGGGAATCGTTCATTCAAATCGTGCCCATAGCTACTCAACCATACTAAGTGCAATGTTTCCAATACACCCAATGATATCAAAACAGACTGCTAACCAACGACCCTCCAATTGATGTCCCACTCTCTACTTGTGCCAAGGCCTTCCCCTCTTTCCTTCCACCTGCTAATTATTAAATTGACCCCCATTCATCTAAATTATTTTCTTTTATGTTCACCTTTAGACCCAGTACAATTATTTAATTTGCAAGATATATTAACACACTGTATAATATCTTCTTTATATTGCCTTATGGGCTAAATATAGGGACCACCCTGTTTGTTACCCGCATTCTCAATTCAAAAATAAAAAATATATTTTTTAAATACACAAATCCTTTAAAAAAACATTCTTTAGGGTGCCTAAAGCTGTATATAAAATTGCAATAGCAATTCAGTGTGACATTGTTTTCAAACAGGGACCAGGAATCTCACATTTAGTGGTGGTGGGATTCCCCTTACAATTCGTAAAAGACCCTTATCCAAGTATGCACCCTTGGTGTCCAGGAAAGGGGGTGCACCCTGCTAAACTATACCAGGCAATTTACCTTCAGCATTTGGAGAGTACCTTGAAAAGCGGAACTGGATTATTGTGTCATTGATCAAATATGGCCATTACCATATTTGATCATTGATGTCACTCAGGATCCCCGGCCAGTTTGTTTCCAAAAAGAAGCTGGCCATAGATCTGTGATTTTGCACTTACAAATGCTGGTATTCATATAAAAAGCAGTGAGCTCAGCTAACTTATTCTGCATGTTTTTTCACTAGGAAATACCAAGCTGATGTGTAAATCTGTATGAGCGAGGGATGTAAAAATAACTTTGACAGTTATTTTTATAGTTAGAATTATTGTTTTACAATTCCGTATGAATGACTGATTTGCTCTCCAGTGACATCTTGTGTTTATTTTGCAATATGCATGCTGTAAGAATAGTCTACAGTGGGGATCGAAAGTTTGGGCACCCCAGGTAAAAATGTGTATTAATGTGCATAACGAAGCCAAGGAAAGATGGAAAAATCTCCAAAAGGCATCATATTACAGATTAGACATTCTTATAATATGTCAAAAAAAGTTAGATTTTATTTCCATCATTTACACTTTCAAAATTACAGAAAACAAAAAAAATGGCGTCTGTAAAAGTTTGGGCACGCTGCAGAATTTATAGCATGTACTGCCCCCTTTGCAAAGCTGAGACCTGCTAGTGTAATGGATTGTTCTCAATCATCGTCTGGAAAGACCAGGTGATGTCAATTTCAAAGGTTTTAAATGCCCAGACTCATCTGACCTTGCCCCAACAATCAGCACCATGGGTTCTTCTAAGCAGTTGTCTAGAAAACTGAAACTGAAAATAGTTGACGCTCACAAAGCTGGAGAAGGCTATAAGAAGATAGCAAAGCATTTTCAGATGTCAATATCCTCTGTTCGGGAATGTAATTAAGAAAAGGCAGTCATCAGGAACAGTGGAAGTTAAAGCAAGATCTGGAAGACCAAGAAAAATATCAGACAGAACAGCTTGCATGATTGTGAGAAAGGCAATTCAAAACCCACGTTTGACTGCACGATCCCTCCAGAAAGATCTGGCAGACACTGGAGTTGTGGTACACTATTCCACTATAAAGAGATACTTGTACAAATATGGTCTTCATGGAAGAGTCATCAGAAGAAAACCTCTTCTACGTCCTCACCACAAAAATCAGCGTTTGAACTTTGCAAATGAACATATAGACAAGCCTGATGCATTTTGGAAACAAGTTCTGTGGATCGATGAGGTTAAAATAGAACTTTTTGGCCGTAATGAGCAAAGGTACGTTTGGAGAAGAAAGGGCACAGAATTGAATGAAAAGAACCTCTGTCCAACTGTTAAGCATGGGGGTGGATCAATCATGCTTTGGGGTTGTATTGCAGCCAGTGGCACAGGGAACATTTCACGAATAAAAGGGAAAATGGATTCACAAAAATTTCAGCAAATTTTGGATGATAACTTGATGCCATCTGTGAAAAAGCTGAAGTTAAAGAGAGGATGGCTTCTACAAATGGATAATGATCCTAAACACACCTCAAAATCCACGGGGGATTACATCAAGAAGCGTAAACTGAAGGTTTTGCCATGGCCTTTACAATCTCCTGATAGATTGAAAATCTATGGATACACCTTAACCACTTAACGCCTGCCGCACGGCTATTTACGTCCACAGAATGGCACGTACAGGCAGATGGGCGTATATATACGTCCCTGCCTTCTAGCGGGTCGGGGGTCCGATCGGGACCCCCTCCGCTGCGTGCGGCGGGCGGATTACCTCGGGGAGCGATCCGGGATGATGGCGCGGCGCTGCGATCGCTCCCCGGAGCTGAAGAACAGGGAGAGCCGTATGTAAACACGGCTTCCCCGTGCTTCACTGTGGCGGGTGCATCGATCGAGTGATCCCTTTTATAGGGAGACTCGATCGATGACGTCAGTCCTACAGCCACACCCCCCTACAGTTGTAAACACACACTAGGTGAACCCTATCTCCTACAGCGCCCCCTGTGGTTAACTCCCAAACTGCAACTGTCATTTTCACAATAAACAATGCAATTTAAATGCATTTTTTGCTGTGAAAATTACAATGGTCCCAAAAATTTGTCAAAATTGTCCGAAGTGTCCGCCATAATGTCGCAGTCACGAAAAAAATCGCTGATCGCCGCCAATAGTAGTAAAAAAAAAAAAAAATAATAAAAATGCAATAAAACTATCCCCTATTTTGTAAACGCTATAAATTTTGCGCAAACCAATCGATAAACACTTATTGCGATTTTTTTTTACCAAAAATAGGTAGAAGAATACGTATCGGCCTAAACTGAGGAAAAAAATAATTTTAGATATGTTTTTGGGGGATATTTATTATAGCAAAAAGTAAAAAATATTGCATTTTTTTCAAAATTGTCGCTCTATTTTTGTTTATAGCGCAAAAAATAAAAACCGCAGTGGTGATCAAATACCACCAAAAGAAAGCTCTATTTGTGGGGAAAAAAGGACGCCAATTTTGTTTGGGAGCCACGTCGCACGACCGCGCAATTGTCTGTTAAAGCGACGCAGTGCCGAATCGCAAAACCTGGCCTGGGCATTTAGCAACAAAATGGTCCGGGGCTTAAGTGGTTAAAAGAGCAGTGCGTGACAGACAGCCCAGAAATCTCAAAGAACTGGAAGACTTTTTAAAGGAAGAATGGGCAAAGATACCTCAAACAAGAATTGAAAGACTCTTGGCTGGCTACAAAAAGCATTTACAAGCTGTGATACTTGTACTGCCAAATGGGGCAGTACAAGATTTTAACTCTGCAGGGTGCCCAAACTTTTGCAGACGCCATTTTTTTGTTTTCAGTAATTTTGAAAGTGTAAAATGATGGAATTAAATCTATTTTTTTTGCCATATTATAAGAATGTCTAATCTGTAATTTGATGCCTTTTGGAGATTTTTCCATCTTTCCTTGGCTTTGTTATGCACATTAATACAAATTTTTACCTGGGGTGCCCAAATTTTTGATCCCCACTGTATACCATGTACAGTATTTTTGCATGTACTATTATTATATTCAATATTAATATTAATGTCATTAATATTTTTTGATTATCTGAAGTCAAAACAAACTGTACTTTGTTTCTATAATCAATGTGCAATTGACTAAACTACTCTCTTTTGCTAAATTCATTTGAGAATTGCAATTATCCAAGGGACAACTGAGCATTTAACTCCAGGCTTAGGTTCTTCTTTCAATGGAGGCAGGCAACTTTTTCTGAACTCTGAAGTGTATGTAATGCCTCGTTTCCACTGAGCGGATCGGTTCGGGTTGGTTCGGTACCGTACGCTATTTTGAGTGTTACCTTTATGAAAGCGGCCCATACAACCGAACCATACCGCACCATTCTGGGTCCTGCTTCAGATGTGGGGCCATAGAAAATTGTATGGTTTGGTTAGGGTGGAGCTACAATACATTCCACTGATTGGTGGACACGCTAGGCATTTTTTCTAAACCCTGTATGGTCCCTGACGGTCCGACTTGCAGTGGAAACGCTCACCTGAATAGGCCGGACCATTCTAACCCTTCCAAACTGTACCGACCTGAACCATTCCAATCCGTGGAAACAATACATTAGTTGCCTCAGTTGTCCCTTTTTTGATCTGATGTGTACACCTCTTAACAAAATGTACTATTTTACATCATTAGGTGTTTTGCTGAATGTAAATTTGTATCCATTCTCTATATAACTGCTTAGATCCCTTCCACATTGAGCAGATTTCATCAGGAGTCTGCTTGCTTAGTGGGGAATCTGTCCGTTGATCCCTGCTGAGCTGGTGGATGGCTAGTCTGTGTCCGTTTCACTTATGCAGATAGACACAAGCACAGCTCGCTCTCCTCTATGGGCAATCCAATGTAATCAGATCTCCTGTCCCTTTAGACCCGACTACCATCAGATCCAATAGATGGAAGGGAAATGATTCCCCATCTGTCTATTTTTAGCAGAGCGCACACGTCTGTTTACACCCAGACAATTGAGGGTCCAGTCAGGTCTGCCTAAAAAACTGACAGGCGGACCTGATCGGTCCACTCTTGTGAAAGGAGCCTAAGAGGTCATAAAGGAACTTAGCCAAAAATGTTCTACATATTATATCTTTTGAGGTCAGTGTAACCACAGCTGTGTTTGGAACATGTTCTTTGCCTGCATACTAAAAGGTATACTGCTTTATAGTTTCAGAAAGTTGGGAGGTATAACCAAGATTCAGTGAAAATATATATATTTTTTTTAGTGGGCACCAGACCAGGAATAGAGAGGAAGTCTTCCAAAAGAAAAACTTGTTCCAGTAACAAGTCATTTCCCTCACATTGGAGGGATTGTCTCTTACTTCCTGCTGGGTCTATAGGACAGGAAGTGAAGGAAAATATCCTATGAGGGATTCTAGTCCCCCAAAAAGTTTTGGCTTTTCATGTACTTTAACTTTGTTAACCAAAAAAGCCTCCTATGTATGCTCTTTTTTAATCCCACCTTGTTATGACAAATCCAATATCCCTGCTTTGGTACTTTGACTGGAAAACCTTCCCTGAAGCTCAGCCCTGCCCACCTATAGTGAAATGAAAGTGTCTTATGGCCCACCTTCATTGGGCAGAGGGGTGTGGGGTGCACAGAGGAGCAATTCTGGAAAACAATATTAATTTACCATGGTCCATGTAAGAGGGGGCAGGGCAATGGTGTGTCTAATACCTTAATACTATATACTAAATTATGTTTTTTTTTCCTATCTAGGAATGTGGGACATATATTGACTCAATGATTTATGAACCACAGACACTTTCTGTATATTCCTGTTATGTACCAGCGATACCCATTAGCAAGGATGCCAGAACTAACATCATCATCAGTAACTTGTATTTGCATAAGGAGCTCGGCAATGGCAGCCATCATCTTTCTCTAATACAAACTTTATTTACAGCAATTATTGTTGTTCATACTTGTTTGCGATTGAAAAACATGTACATAATTTCTTTATTTTTGTTCAGGATCAAACTTTTTATTTGTTTATGCAAGGTAAATATGAAATACTACATATTAATATGTCATGCTTATATTTCAAGCCAGCAGGTGGAGCTCTAGGCTCTGTTCACATATTTACATGTCTTTTCTTAGCTACTCTGTTAATATAATCCTGTTGTCTGCAGAATGCAGAGGACTGAAGTATCCCCATTGCTCTCCTCTTCTGCCTTCTATGTTTAGACAGAAGTATGTGGATGTCCAATCAAGTGTGAGATTCTCTGATGTAAGAGGAGACTTTGATATAAAAGGGAACTCTGAAATGAATGGGAGCTGTGATGTAAGAGGAGACTCTGATATAAAGGGGGGGGGGGGGTGTCTATGATTTAAGAGGAAACTCTGATATAAATGATAGCTCTGATGTATGAGGAGACTCTGATATGGGAGGGGGGGGAGGGGGGCGCTGTGCTGTAAGAGGAAACGCTGATATAATATAGCATAGTTACATAGCTAGTCAGGTTGAAAAAAAGACCATCTAGTTCAACCAATAAAGGAGAAAAAAAAATCATACGATCCCATATACACAAGACTTGGCTGCTCAATGACCAGGCCATTTTTTGCGATACGGCACTGCTTTGCTTTAACTGACAATTGCGCGGTAATGCGACGCTGTACCTAAACAAAATTAACGTCCTTTTATCCCACAAATAGAGCTTTCTTTTGGTGGATTTAATTTTTTGTGCTATAAACAAAAAAAGAGCGACAATTAAAAAAAAAAATCATTTTGGGCCAGATCCACATACATTTAGATCGGCGCAGCGTATCAGACATACACTACGCCGCCGTAACTTACCTGGCGTATATTCGAATCCTCAGCGAGTTTGCGCCGTAAGTTTCCGACGGTCGCATCTATCGCGTCACGAGTAGCCAAAAGAAGCCGAACGTCGGTGCGGCTCTATACAGCGCCTGCGCACCGACGTTCGGCTACTTTCGGAAAATCGTGACGTGATAGATGCGACCGTCGGAAGCCTGTCGGAAGACTGTCAATCAAATAGGAACGCCCAGTCCCGCAGCCCATACCCGGAAGCGGCGGAGAAGATCGCTCTCTAAAACGGTAAGTACTGCTTTGTTTTTAAAAAAACTAGCCGATTCCCCTAGACAAAATGAGCATTAATCTAATGTTAAAAATTTACATTTCCGGGTGAACCTCCACTTTAGGATGCAAGGAATGTTTGCTAGTGCTACTATAAAGTGTTTGTAAACTCTCATTTTATTCCTATAAAAATAACAAACACATTGGGCCAGATTAACAGTCTACTGATACACCGGCGTACTTTCAAATTTGCAGCGTTGTATCTTTAGTTTGAATCCTCAAACCAAGATACAATGGCTTCTGGCTTCCATCCGACAGGCGTACGGCTTCGTTTGCCTTCGGATCGTAGGTGCAATACTTCGGCGCCCGCTGGGTGGAGTTTGCGTCGTTTTCCGCGTCGGGTATGCTAATTAGCTTTTTCCGTCGATCCACGAAGGTACGCGCGGCCGTCGCATTCTCTTACGTCGTCGCTAGTCGGCTTTTCCCGGCGTATATCTCTGATACGCTGCGCCAGGGCAATTCTTTGTGAATCTGGCCCATTATACTTACCTGCTCTGTTGCAGTGGATTTGCCCAGAGCAGCCCAGATCCTCCTCTTCTCAGGTCCCTCTTCTGTGATCCTGGCCTCTTTATCCTGTTTAGTGCCTCCACAGCAAGGAGCTTGCTATGGGGTCACCTGAGCCGAGTCACAGCTCCCTGTGTCCATTCAGACAGGGAGTCCTGACCTGGCCCGCCCCCTCTCTCCCCTGCTTGGCTAGCTGACTTTGATTGACAGCAGCGGCAGCCAATGGCGCTGCTGCTGTGTTTCAGCCAATCAGGAGGGAGAATCTCAGATGGCTTAGACACTCATGGACATCGCTGGACAGAGAGGGACCTCAAGTAAGTATTAGGGGGGCTCAGGGCAGCTACTGCACACAGAAGGATTTTTATCTTAATGCATAGAATGCATTAAAGTGGAGGTCCAGCTTTAAAAAAAATGTTTTAAAAGTCAGCAGATACAAACACTGTAGCTGCTGACTTTTAATAAGCACACTTACCTGTCCAGGTTGCCCGTGATGTCGGCCGCCTGAACCCGACCTGTTGATCGTGGCAGGTCCCGGCGCCACCATCCTCACTAAGGGAAACAGGCAGTGTAGCCTTGCGGGGTTCACTGCCCGTTTCTTACTGCGCATGCACGAGTCGCACAGTGCTTTGTGAATGGGCAACTGACTTCTGGGAGACACACAGTTCCCAGAAGTCAGTGCGCCCCATTTCATAGAAGACAACGCAAGGAGGACGAGACCGAGGAGCACTGCGGACAAGGAAGGGGCAGATTAGCAAGATCTGCCTTGTAACAGCCATTTCTGATAAGTATAAAAAAATATAAAAATCACATTTTTTTTAGCCTTTTTGGCTATTTTTTTTAGGGTGGACCTCCGCTTTAAGATAAAAAACCTGCCACCTTTACAACCACTTTAAGACCCTGTTCACACCTGAGCGTTTTGTTGTCTGAAGCAAAATGCCTGAAGTATATAAAAGTACATAATCTTCTTTTTGGCAGATTACAAGCATTTTTGGCACCATAGACTTCAATAGAAATGTCTAACGTTAGCAGAAAAAATGCTCGTAAAACACTTATAAAACATTTGTAAAATGCTCAAATAGCAGCTCTCTGTCTCTAAATTCCTCTCCCTCTCCTCCCCCTAGTGCTTTCTATTGGCTAAACAAAAATGCCTGAAGCTGTAAAACATTTGTAATACACTTCTAAAAAGCTTAAAAAAACACCTGAAAAACACCAGTAAATCGATCCGCTCAGGTGTAAACGGAGCCTAAAAGGGGACCTAGACAGCAAGGTGAAATTGTGGCTATGCTATGGAAATACAAATGTTTATATATTCTTATACTCAGTAAATAGGTATTAAAACAAGCAGAGAGCACGGTATATATTCTCAACGATGCCGGCTGTAACTTACAGGATAAGCAAATATCCCAAACAGTGTTCCACACTGTCAGTTGGAGCCACTGTCAGAATGATACATGGGTGGAAGGGGGCGGTAACATATTTCAAGGAAATACCCTTTTCAATAATTTTTGTATTATATTTGTAGCCCTCTTTTCAGTGAGTTATGGGAACTGGCCCTTCCAAAGAGGATATTGTGCTAAACCTGAAACATGGGTGTCAGGAGGGCATGGTGCTGGGGCATCAGAAGTGCTGGGAGTCTGGAGTGGAGGGCATGGTGGTGGGGCATCAGGAGGGCTGTGTGCTGGCGCATCAGGAGTGCTGGGAATCAGGAGGACATGGTGCTGGGGCATCAGGAGGGCTGGGTGTCAGGAGGGCATGGTGCTGGGGCTTTAGGTGGGCTGGGTGTCAGGAGGGCATGGTACTGGGGCTTTAGGAGGACTGGGTGTCAGGAGGGCATAGTGCTGGGTCATTAGAAGGGGGCGATGTCAAGTGGGTGGGGGTGTTAGGAGAGCACATAAGTTGTTAATGCAGAGAGACATAGGGAAGGTGCAGTTGTAAACCTACATCCTGGCACTGAATGGGGAGGAGGGTCGGTGGGGATGACCGCGGACGGGCAACAGCTCAGGTGTGTTCAGAGAAGCACCTGAACCTGCCCGAGTGATTCCAGAGGTTTTCCCCGCCCCACAGCCGCACGTATGCAAGGGGTGGAGTCTTCTTCGGCAGCCTAGGATTATGTGCACGTGCACCTGCGCGGCTCTGGAACTCTGAGGAGAAGACGTTGGGCTAGATTCAGCAAAGAATTACGCCGGCGTATCCATAGATGTTAAGTATTGACGTTGCTCCCGCTTCGATTTTTGAATTTTTTACGTCGTTTGCGTAAGTTGTTCGCGAATAGGGCTGGACGTAATTTACGTTCAAGTCGAAACCAATGACGTCCTTGCGACGTCATTTGGAGCAATGCACACTGGCATATGTACACGGACGGCGCATGCGCCGTTCGTACAAAACGTCAATCACGTCAGGTCAACACACATTAACATAAAACAAGCCCCCCCTTACACATTTGAATTTTGCGCACTTACGCCGGCCCCATTTACGCTACGCCGCCGCAACTTACGGAGCAAGTGCTTTGTGAATACTGCTCTTGCTCCTGTAAGTTGCGGCGGCGTAGCGTAAATATGATACGCTGCGCCGCCGTTAGATCAGGCGCAGATACCTGAATCTAGCCCCTTGTCGGTAACACTGGGACATGTTCGCAAGCTAACCGTCACCTGTCAGGAGTCAACGGGTAGCTTGGGATCAATAGATTGCCGACCCGAGCTCTAGCCTATGCTAGTTGTCAAGCTCTAAGCTAAAACCTATCTAAAGAATCACAGACCAAAAGGGACAGGGTTAACTAAAATAACAAGAACTTTATATAAATCCTGTGATACTAAACAGGTTCACACATACTAATATACAGTAAGGTGACCACTACATATACAGTAGCACAGGCCTAGCTATCTGACACTGTGCATGTGGAATACTAACAAGCACAGGGTAGAGATACTCTGTCTGTCACAATAATGTAATATACATATACAGTCAACAGCTACAGTTAAACTATTAGGCCCAGATTCTCAAAGGAGATACGACGGCGTATCTCCAGATACGCCGTCGTACCTCTGAGTCTGAGCGGTAGTATCTATGCGCCTGATTCTTAGAATCAGTTACGCATACATTTCTATTAGATCCGACCAGCGTAAGTCTCTTACGCCGTCGGACCTTAACTGCATATTTACGCTGGCCGCTAGGGGCGTGTACGCTGATTTACGCCTAGAAATATGTAAATCGGCTAGATACGCGAATTCACGAACGTACGCCCAGCCGATGCAGTACAGATACGCCGTTTACGTTAGGCTTTTCCCGGCCTAAAGTTACCCCTGCTATATGGTGGCGTACATGCGGCGTACCATAGTTAAGTATGGACGTCGTTCCCGCATTGAAATTTACGTTGTTTGCGTAAGTCGTCCGTGAATGGGGCTGGACGTCATTTACGTTCACGTCGAAACCAATACGTCCTTGCGGCATACTTTGAAGCAATGCACACTGGGAAATTCCACGGACGGTGCATGCGCCGTTCGTGAAAAACGTCAATCACGTCGGGTCATGGTTAATTTACATAACACACGCCCACCTCTTCACAATTTGAATTAGGCGGGCTTACGCCAGCCTATTTACGCTACGCCGCAAGTTGCGGAGGCGTAACGTAAATAGGATACGTTACGCCTGCACAAAGTTACACGCATCTACGTAAATCCAGTCGAATTACACTGTCGGATCTTAGGATGCAATACCTCGGCCGCCGCTGGGGGGAGTTCGCGTCGTAAACCAGCGTCGGGTATGCAAATTAGTACTTACGGCGATCCACAACGGTTTTTCGCGTTCGCTACGTCGCTGCTAGTCTAGTTTCCCGTTGCAAAGTTAGTCGTCGTTTTAGCTGCCCTAACTTTACACAGCCCATGTTAAAGTATGGCCGTCGTTCCTGCGTGGAAATTCAAATTTTGTTTTTCTTGTGTAAGACGTCCGGAAATACGAAAGTACGCTACGCACGTCGCCGTTCGAAAAAATGAGGTCACTTCGCGCAAAGCACGGCGGGAAATTCAAAAGTGAGCTTGCGCAGTAGGTCCGGTGCGGGAGCGCGCCTTATTTAAATGGCACATGCCCCTTTGAATTACGCGGGCTTACGCCGGAGGCCGCCGGCGTAGGTTTTCATTGCAAGTGCTTTGTGAATCAGGCGATCTACGATACGTTACGCCACCGCACTTCTACGTGAATCTGGCCCTTAGTTCATAGGAATACTTGCATAATAGTCCTTTCTGACTTGGGGACTAGCAGCATGGACAGGACTTGTGACTGAAATTGTTTCTCTCCCCCCATTTCCTCCTTCCATGTTTCAAAGCCAACTAACTAGTGCATTTACAAATGTAGACAGTAGAGGGCAGCAGCTCCCTACATATTTAAGTTAAAGAACATGAGACTTGTTTTTAAATTATATCCACTTCCATTGTAGTTTTACTGTTTTGAGTTTACTTTGTTGGATACATTTATTGTCATTATTGGATTGGTTCTCTAACTTTGAACTATAATTTTAATTTGTGTTAGGTGTATTCACTTTATTAACAGCAGCACAACACTTTTATAAAATTGATCATTACATTTTATGTGAGGAACACACATTCATAGTGGTTTATTTAGGGTCGGAGGAGTTTGGCAGTGCACTAGTAATTTACTGTAATTTTACTGCTACATTGCAGGTCGGTTGTGCAGAATCATGTATATATAGTATATATGTGATTCTGCATTTCTGGGTAGGGAGCACACTCGTGCCTGCCTGCCCGCTCGGCTGTGCTGTCACTGGCTCCAGTACATGCCGATCAATGGTTCCCGGCCATTGAGAAATCATGTAAACAACACAAAGCTCTATTCTGACAGCGCCGGTGTGGCAATTTTTGCTTCCCTGCCAAACAGGGAAGCAAAAACCGGCACATCCTTTGGTAAACATGTAGTAAACATAGTTATGAACACATTTAACTCTTTGGTTACCCCAGATGTTAACCCTTTCTAGCCAGTGTCATTAGTACGGTGTCGTATATTATTAGCACTGCTTACTATATTAGACCCCTTTCACACTCAGGCGGTTTTCAGGCATTTAATGCTAGAAATAGCTTCTAAATAACACCTGTAAACCGCCTCCCATGCATTTCAATGTGACTTTTCACATTGTGTGGACAGACTGGTGAGTTGGATCTGAACAGTTGTTAGTCTAATTGTGAGCAGACTAAAGGCTAGGGTTGCCACCTCATCCCTTTAAACCCAAACACATATTAATTACACAGGTTCTGTGGCTGATTAAGGTGGTAATTGACCCCTTCCCGACCAGCCGCCGCAGTTACATACTTGCCAACTGTCCCGTTTTTAAAGGGACAGTCCCGTGAAATAGGACTTAGTCCCAGCTAATTTAGCCTGCCGGGACTTGTCCCGGCTAGTGGGGAAAGCAGGTGCGGCTTCCAGTGCTTTATAGTGCATTTCTTCTTAAAAAAAAAAAGAAGAAGAAAAATAGGGCTCACTGAATTACACCCCTCCTCCTACTTGCTTAGGGGGTGCATGAATATATTTCCCCTGGTCCCTATCAGGAGCTCATGAGGTGAAAGCTGAGTAGGGACTATTTTTTCATTTTCGGGCGGAGGTATACAACCCTGAGCCTAGTCACATTCTCTAGTGTTTGCCAGGCCACTGCTCTACTTTACTGATGCTCGGCGGAGTGATCTGTACAGACCTGTGCTGCTGTCTCAGAGACTGATGTGACATGGCTTACAGGGAGGAAGCGGTAATGCTAATCCTGGCGCCGGTGGCATGTAGTGTGGCAGGCACTGGGTGAGTGAATTGAGGTGTTACAACACCCATTATAATAGAATCATCCACATCCTCACATTGCCTTATGATTCTCAGCATAGGATAATCATTGGCACAGGGGGTGCCCTATGGCTCTGTCAAAGTGTGTCACATGTTGTGTGCTGACTTTGTTACTTTATGGCTGTACTGTGTGTTACAAATTGTACCATTGTACAGCCATAGCAAAATCGGCACCCAACAGCATGTGACACACTTTGACAGAGCCATAGAGCACCTCCTGTGCCAATGATTATCCTAATGGTATAAGGCCTCATACACACAGGATGCTTTAAAAACGATCCTCCTCTTGGCAGCAGCCTTTTGCCAGAAAAAATGCCTGACACTTGTAAAAGTGCCTAAAACTTTTACAAGCGTTTATGCTCACTTACAGGCATCAAGCAATTGGGCGTTCATTTGATTGGCCAACATAATACGTTTTTCTGGTCACTGAAGTGAATTATCACTCAAGCAGTAAACGTGCCTAATGTTAACATGAGTTTAGGAGTATTTGCATGCGTCAAGCATTTTTTTGGTCAAAGAACTGCTGTTCCTGGATGCAATGGCCATGTTTTGTTTTTTTTGTCCTTGCCTGTATATGCCCCTGCCACATAGACACATAGAATAACAGGAAGGGGTGCTTGGAAACAGTAAAAAATGTGTGCATGAGGCCTAAAGATCACAAGGCACTGTGAGATGCTACTGTACACTTGTGTTTTTGGAGCAGTAAAAATGCACAGCTAAACTGCATTTTTACAGCCCCCAACCACTTCCCTTTAACCATGGCATTTTATATCAGAGCTGGGGCCTTGCTGCAAGCATGTCTTTTTAAACACATACACACATTTCCAGCTGTGGTCTGCAGCCAGGAGTGTGTGTATATTTGTAAAAGCAACTGTCTGGTTTCATGTGGAAGTGATACGAGCAGTTCTGAAGTCACCTTCGACTTCCACAACTGTTGCATCATATCCCCCCCTCAACTTTCAGGGAGGGGCAAGGGGTGAGTCGGGGGCAGGATCAAAGGGGGCCCCGTCAGGTAGGCTGTACAGGGGCCCCATGATTTCTAACAGCGTCCCTGACAGACAGAGCTGGCCTGTCTGTCCGATTGGCTAATTCGGATGGCGGGCGGCGCGCTGGCGCATGCACGCGCCTGGAGTCTCCCCCCTCCTCAGCCGGGTCACGTGACGAGCTCAGCCGAGACGAGACACAGCTGTCAGCCACCCGCCGACATCTCCTCCGCACGTTATCCGGCAGTCCAGTCAGGCTACCCTTACCTACTAGGCGGCCTCAGCAGCACAGGCACTGGTGTGCACTGCCAGGTGGATCGCTTGCGTGTTTTGACTAAACTTAATTGTGTAGTTGCATGCCCTGAGGTGAGCAGCTTCACACATGGGGGGAGCACAAGTTTGGTGTCACATGGATATTTTTAGTAATTTAGTTATATTTAAATGGACTTTAAGGATATATTATGGATTATGGATTCACTTGTTAAATAATTATTGTGCACTTAGCACTTTATTCACCATTTACTTGATTTAGCAACATTTGCATATCCATTTGTTATTTTGTTAACAGCACAGATTTGGTTAATGTATCTGGGCCTGCTGTCCCTCCATCCATCTTTCTTTCTCCCTTTCTCTCTTTCTTTCTTCCTTTCTCCCTCCATCCCTTCATCATCTCAAACCATGCCTATTTTTCGCTTTGCGCACCGCATTTGTCTATTACGCTATGCCACGCCCACAAACGAATGCCCCGCCCCTAATTATAACAAGGCTCCACCTACATGCAAAAAAGTGTCCCTTTTTTTTTTTTGCAATGTTGGCAACTATGCAGTTATACTGGGGCAGGTTGGCACTGCTGTGCGAGCCGTCGTAGCTGTACGCATACCTCCCAACATTTAAACAATTCACTGCGGTACATTCTTTATTTAAATTTGTCATTGAAGTTGTTGAGGGGGGGTGTCGGAGCAAAGTTGTTGAGCGGGGGGGGGGGGTGTTCGGAACGAAGTTGTTGTGCGGGGGGGGGGATTGGTGGATTGGTCGGAATGAACTTGTTGAGTGGGGGGGTGGTGGTCGGAACAAAGTTGTTGTGAGCGGGGGGGGGGGGGGGGTGCCGCAGATCGGATCGGGTGCCGCTGATCTCAGTTGTCTCTCATCTGTGCACAGCTGTGCATGTCTCCCCTCAGACCCTGCTCCTTCTTCTTGCACAGCTTTCTGTGCGGGAAATTTAACCCATTCGCGGGACTGTGGGAAGATGCAGCCTGTGCGGGGAGTTCCCGCAGAATCCGTGCTGGTTGGGAGGTATGGCTGTATGTCGGCTCTTTAGGACACTGTAGCAGGCCTGCAGCGTGTCCCCAGAACTGATGCACATGCCCAGCGGGCGCAATGACCACCGGGCACCCGCAATCGCTTGTGACAGAGCAAGAATCGGGATCTGTGTATGTAAACACACAAATCCCGGTTCTGTCAGTGGGAACACACAATCTGTCTCCTCCTCTAGTAAACCACATTCCCCCCACAGAGGGCACGCATTTGAACCCTTGATCGCCCCTAGTGTTAACCCCTTCCCTGCCAGTGACATTTATACAGTAATCAGTGACTATTTATAGCACTGATCGCTGTATAAATGTAAATGGTCCCAAAGAAGTGTCAAAAGTGTCTGATTTGTCCGCCGCAATGTCTCATGCCGCATACACACGGTCACTTTTTATGATGACATTTTTTTTAATTTTTATCATGAAAAAAAAAATTAATTTTTCCAACTTCATCATTGAAAATGATGTTGCCCACACACCATCGTTTTTGAAAAATGATGAACAAAGTGACGGCACTCTAAAGGGGAAGTTCTATTTGCCTTGAGGCTGCTTTTAGCTAGTTACTTGTTAGTAAAAGACGATTCATGCTTTTTTGTCTGTTACAGCATGATGAATGTGCTTACACCATTATGAATGGTAGTTTTACCTCCCGTCTCAAAACTTGCTTCTGGGCATGTGCGGGTTGAAAATGTCGTTTTTGCCCACACACGATCATTTTTTATGACACAAAAAATTACATTTTAAAAAATGACATAAAAAATTGAAGAAATGCAAAATTGTGGTACTACAGCACTACTATGTAAAACAATTACAAGTGAAAAAACCCAAACAAAAATCAATAAATCATAAAAGCTGCGTATCTGAGTAGTGACCCATGACTAAGTCACGTGACAAGTGACGTAACGCGTGGGGGAGGAGCCTATGTGACGGGACATTCGATCCTAATGAGGAGACCATCCAACTGAGCGGCAACAGAGGATTCGTGAGTGCATACACCGTCGGTGTAGTCCCTGTCCCCTTTCCTTGTTCCTCACAATATTGCACTAGGAGGCTTGTCCTCTTTCTCTTTTACATGTCGCTGGAGCGATCCTGAAATATTTGGTTGGCTTGATCTCTTGAAGCAGTGATTTCAATCTAAAGCAGTGAAAGGGAAGTGCTGGCTGCTTGCAGGACTCCCTATGTGATTTGGCTTTTTTCCATTTAACCCTTTGTGGACTCACTGATTACTTTGTGTGACTTTATTCATTAAGGGTGGTTTATTTGAATTATCACCAGCTATTTGTATTTTCAATAGCTATCGTATCTATCACTTTTACTAGCACAGGCTGTCAATTATACTCACATTAGTTGATATTAGCGCTATCACATTTTTATTATAAAAAATTGAAGCATGTTCTAATTTTTTTGGGTCGTTTTTCAGAAGACAAAAAACGATGTTTTGCCCACACGCAATCATTTTAAATGACATTTTTAAAAATATCATTTTATTTCATCACAAAAAGTGATCGTGTGTACAGGGCATTAGTCCCGATAAAAATCGCAGATAGCCGCCATTAATATAATTACCATAAATCTACCCCCTATTTTGTAGGTGCTATAACTCTTGGACAAAACCAATCAATATACGCTTATTGTGATTTTTATCAAAAATATGTAGAAGAATACATATCGGCCTAAACTGATGAAGATTTTTTTTTGGGGGGGGGGTATTTATTATAGCCAAAAGTCCAAAATATTGTGTTTTTTTTCTCAAAATTGGCGCACTTTTTTTGTTTATAGCACTAAAAATAAGAACCACAGAAGTGATCAAATACCACCAAAAGAAAGCTCTATTTGTGGGACATACATTTTGTTTGGGTACAACGTTGCACGACTGTGCAATTGTCAGTCAAAGCGACAGTGCCGTATCGCAAAAAATAGCCTGGTCAGGAAGGAGGTAAATCCTTCCGGTGCTGAAGTTAAACTGACGGACTGCCTTATCTGCATTAAATTACCCTCAGAACCTGTGTAATTAAAATGTGTTTGGGTTTAAAGGGATGAGGTGGCAACCCTACTGAAGGTCTAGTATGGAGACTGAACCAGTCCAAAAGGAAGGCTAGGAGGAGAGAACTGTAACAAATAGCCAGAAAGCTGACATTTGTTGTTTCATACTGCACATACCTCCCAACTCTGAGATGGAAATAAGAGACACCTATTACATACCTCCTAACTTTCTGAGATGGCAATGAGGGACACGCACCTTATATTGGCTTTTGGAATTTACAAATGCAGCAATTTAGAAATTGGGTGAAAAGTATAGCACTGTAAAACAATTTTTAATAGATAAGTAGTGCATTGTATATACAGCTATATAGATCAGACCAAAATGAGGGACAAATGAAGAGGAAAGAGGGACAGAGGGACTTTGTTTCCGAATGAGGGACAGTCCCTCGAAATCAGAGACAGTTTGGAGCTACAGTATGTGCTGCATAACCCCTGTGAGGGCAGAACCCATGTTATCTTTTTTTATGGTGAATAAAAATGGCCCCAAAACTCTCTTTGGTGAACATTTGCGTGGTTTAAACTGCATTATAACATTAGATCTGGTAGAGCATGGGGTAAAGTCAGCGCCAGGTGAAGCATTTTAGTGGGAGTCGCAGTTACAAGCTGCTTCTAAAACCCTGTGCACACGACCGGTTTTCCTGCCAGGAAAACTGCGGAGAGAGCTTTTGGCCGGGAAAACCGGCTGTGTGTATGCTTCCTCGCAGTTTTCCTGACAGGAAAACTGCCGGAATCCCGGTGGGAAAATAGAGAACCTGCTCGCTATTTTCCCGATGGATTCCCGGCGGTTTTAAACCCGGCATTTTTCCTATGGGGAAACACTGCGAGGGAGCATACACGGCCGAAATTCCTGGCCAAAGCTCTCCTCCCGTTTTCCCGATGGGAAAACCTCTCGTGTGTACATGGGGAAAGTTACCGAGCAGGTTCTCGGTTTTCCCGGCAGGCTTTATACCGCCGGGAATACCGGTCATGTGTACAGGGCTTTACTGTACAGGTCTGTTATGAGCAAAATGTGTTTGCATGACTCAGTAGCTGTTGATAGAGAAGAGGACACAAGGCTTACATGCTTGGGAATGATGGATTTGCAGCAGATTAAATAAAAGCAGTGCTGTGACTCAGCTACTGGCAAGGATAAGATAAGCAGAGCTGATCTACCAATCAAATCCACACTCGCATACATATCCATGGGTGGCTAGACTAAAAACTGTGGGTGCTGCTCAGTGTGCGACTAGCATTTCCAATTATTTTTGATTATAGCATGACACATTTGTAATCTACTCAATGTTCTCATAAAAAATAAATAAATAAAAAAACACACAGAAAAAGAATCAAAACACTTTAATTCAAATATACAAAAATGGACATTATTTGAGGTACATTATAAAAGAAATTCCTTACATACTTAAACTAGATCAGGGTGTGTTTTTCTCCCTTCATGGGAATCAGAAGGACCTGCAATTCGTTTATAAGGTAGCATTACTGTGACTTTGCAGGATGAGATGTATGTAAATGTAAGGGCAATGATATTGCTGCATACTGTCTCCGTCTGGGCCCATGAGAGAAAAAACAAGTGCAGGTATGGCTATACGTCACAATTACAAATACGAATGCTAAAATAACGCAAACATCCCTTTCACACATTTACATTACAGCATACATACAGAGGCACAGTGCAGACATTGGCATAACACAATAACCTTATTGTGCTTGTGTATGGATGTTTTTTGTGGTGCCGATTCATAAAAAACTGAAGAAAGAAAAGCTTGTGTGTTACGGCTGGCAACCAGTTAGATGTGTACTTACAACCGGTATTAGAAAGAATAGTTTGTAAACTCTTTGCTTGCTGTGGAAAAGCCATCACTTTTCTTTCTGCAGTTTTTTTTTTTTTTAATTAGTCCTACTCCACCTTAAATCTGAACCTGTGTTTTGCCTATGTAGGGCAACTATGGAGTTGTGATGTGCATTAATGAATATTATGGTAAGGCAGCTCATTAATAATGAATGGGCTGAAAAAAAAATGAATGGGCTGCCAATGCACCCTTATGTGGTAAAAATCATTGTTTTTAATAGCACAATGCAGTGCTGTACATTGCAGCATGCTACAGCACAAGTGCATTGAATTGCGTTGGAGTGGTATTCAAAATGAACGACAGTACCACACAGTAACGCAAATTATGTATAATAATGAGCATATTGCCATACCACAAATGGGCCCTAAATCCAGCTCTCCCAGTAGTTTGCACTTGTCTCCCCCTCCTGCCACTGTGACTGGAATAGCCCTATGTAAGCTCCACATCATCACTTAGAGCTTACACAAGGCTAATGACATTATCCAAACCTACATGTGACAGTGGGTGGCCAGTCACCAAGCAGCAGCACTGTCACATGGGAGGAAGGGGAGTGCGTCATATGCTCCCCAAACCCAGAAGAACTAAGCGTTTCTTTTTGCTCCCTGAGCAGCCAGTGGAGCTATAAGAAGAGGTGTATAAGCTGCTGTTAGGACTGGCCTTAAAAGAGAAGTATGGCAAAAGATTTTTTGGCCATTCTTATATTATGGGTTACAGGAGTGCACTTACTTGTGCTTTCCTGTGACCCAGAATCTGCTGACAGTAGGCTTTAGATCGTGACAGATCTACTCCAGGCTCTGGAGGGATCCCATCCATATTGTTGGGATAAACCCAGCTGCCTGATTTGACAGCTGGCTCTGACTCTCATAGTGCAGCTGAGAGCCGAAGCCAGCTGCACCCACCCCCCTCTACAGCCCAGCACTCCAGTGAGCACTGGCGGGGCAGAGCAGAAAGTGGTGACTGACAGTTACTGCTCTCCACTCAGAGCTGACCAAGAACTGAGCAATCAGCAATCGTGGGATTGCTCAGTTCCTGGGCTTAGAGCCAGCGGGGGACAGCTGCAGCATCACACCTATGCTTAAGTGAGTACATATGTTTGTTTTTTTAGTAACTCCAAATTTCTCCTTTGATGTCAACCTCCATAGGTAAAGCACAGTTTCACTTTGAGGAATAAAACATTTGTACATGTTGCCTATTGCACCAGATTCTACAAACGAACAAATAGTTGGAATCTGCTTGGCTGCTGTAAGCAACAAGAACACTTCTCCTAGAGCACTTTTCCAACTCGAGGCCCAATTTTTCTACACTGACACTGCCAGCCTGTCCTGCACATGCATCACAGTTACTTACTGTACATCCCCAGTTGCATGCAAGAGTGTTATTACTTTTCTCTATTACAGATATTGGGTATTCTCAGTGTTTTGTACCCTTCAGTGGCCAAAGAGGCGGCTCTAGGCTTTATGAGGCCTTAGGCAAAACTTAGACATGAGGCCCCACAAAAATTCAGGCCCTTGCTGTCCCGCACCTGCTGCCACCAGACCGGATGCTGCATGACGAGGCCACGCGGGATCCCAGCAGGGGTAGGGTGAGCCGCCAGCGCCATAATCAGTGTTTGATTAAAGGCAAATTAAGCAGCCGTGAGGCTCCTGTGAATACAAGGCCGTAGGCGACCGCCTAATTTGCCTAATTAGAGAGCCGCCTCTGAGTGGCCAACACACACTTCGCAGGGCACAGAAAAAACTAAATGGGCCCCATTATGTGCTCATCACAGCTACACCGTGTCTGCATGAAACTGTTTCTTGGTACTGTGTAGTCCAGCAGTCCACACTGCTTTCCTCCTATAAATTAAACACCACTCATTATCCCATATGCAACAGATGTGCTTTTGCTGGCAATAACAGCTTTAGACACATCTCTTCCAGTGCAAACAGACCTGCTCATGTGCCACCAGAACAGTTCGACAACCCCATACTGTGCTCTGTTATCTCTGCTTATTCCACCTCCCTTGCTAAAAGCTCAGGCTTTCCACTACATTGGACTAAAGTGCCCTCTTACAGCACAGGACATATGGTGCCTGGTATCCTCATAAATTAGAATTAGGTACTGACTGGTTCCTAGATGTTCTTGTTTTCTATCCCTTGTAACATACTATTACATAATGGCTACAGAGCACTCCATGCTAATCTCCCCTTCATACAATTTAATGTCTATCAAAATAACAATACATGGATAGAAATGAACATTCTGAATGTGTAAACATGTGCTATTGCTGTCTGCTTGTATTTAATACTGAAATTGTTTCCTGAAATATCCTTTGACATTGTTTCAAGAGTGACTTCATGTTGTCACCTGCAAATATACAAGAACCATTAAGGCTACATATTCAACCTGTGATCCAAATTATACATTAGTAGGTTTGCACATTGTGATTTAAAAACAAAAGAGGAAGTACATAAAATAATTCCAATAAAAGCTGCCCAGTGCTGAACAAAATTTCCTCCCCGAAGGCATAGCCATCTTCAGTGCTCCAGTTTTGTGCCGTCCAGATGTGACTTTAGTGTTGTAGTATTCCATGATATGTGAACACCCAGAATCACTTTCAAGACTGCAGTGCGTATTTTCTATGATGTAGAAACTATTAAGGGTATTACTAAAAGAGAATTCTATTGACATTGGAAGTGTGGCTTATAATAATTAAGATGTTTTTTTTTCTAGTGCAGGTTAAAAGCTAACACCTGGTTATTAGCTATCGGTAATACCTTTCACTTTTTTTTTTTTTACTTAATTCTTTTTGTTTACAGAATTCTCACATCAGCAAATATTTCTTATACCTGGGCTTATTTATTAAAGCAGAGCATTCTCTTTACTATAGTAAATGATTAAATATAAAAAGTTGAAAGGAGTTACTGCCATTTGCATATTGCTCAAATGCTTTAATAAGGGAGCCCACATGTATTTGAAGCTAGCTGGAAAATGATAGCTGGACTTTTTAAGCATGCAATTATCCCCTAATGACCCTCATAGGTAGAGTAATCCTTTTAACAATAAAATGAATCCTGAGAACGACAAACAAAAATTCAAAATTCCCCCTCCATAATAATCGAATCAGAGTGGTCATTACCAAGTGGTTCTTCTTATAACCTGCAATACTGGAATTTAGAGGTTTGTGTTCATGTTCAGAGACAACCATTTTAACTAAACTATGCTCCATTGATCAGTGCTTCGAATCCAGGCAGTTGTGGTACTCTTGGCACAGAGGTGTTATTGAGATAATTGGCCAGTCCATGAAAACGGATGTCATGTTAATATTTAGTTGTTGTGTGCAACCAGTTCAGATATCTTTGAACAGCGCCACTGTGTTTTGGTGCATTAAGGCATTCTGACCACTGATCTGGGTTAATAGTAGGAAACTAAACTGAGACAGAGAAGACATATATGGAGGGATTTGACTATGGAGGATGTATAATGAAGGAAGAATCATGGAGAGGTTTAGCCAGGCCTATGAAACAAAAAAAACAAAACAGAAAGAGTTAGTGAGAGACATCTTATTAAACATTCTAAATAAAGGGCAGGTTCACATTTACTCATGTTTCCAAAATAGTTATCCATGCACTTCAATGTCCCCAATATATTAAAATGACGTGCTCTTTTCCCCATTCAAATGCACACCCTCTTCAGCTACTGACACCATTGTCCTCCCCAATCTGTCTTGCAGATGGCAAGATGCACCCAGCCCCAGAAATCCATATAAGAGCACTGCCAGCCTCCCACCCCATTCACAAATACCTAGTTCACTCTCTTCCGCAGCTCAGAATTTTTGCAAATACAGGAGAGTAGACTGTGTATGCATGAATGGAAAAAGAAAGCTGGGATTGCGCGTTCATGGGAATTTCCTGTGCCATCTGCAGGACTGATTTGTGGGAAAATGTAATATATTGTGACCCATTTTAATATATTGGGGACACTGTGGTGCATGAGGACCTTTTTGGTGGGTAATGGTAGACTTTCCCTTTAAACATTTTATCAGTCCACCAAAACGAAATATATTAGTTTCAGGTGTAAGCTGGTAGGTTAAATCAGCCTCACTTCCTATAAGGTCGGGTTCACACTCGTGCGACAAACGCTCCAACATTGGGAGCTCATGTCGCATGACATATGAAAATCAATGTTTTACTATGGGAGCAGTCTTAACTGGTGCGACACATGTCGGACTGACTTTGAAAATACTCCCTGTACTACTTTGGCCCGACTTTGATCCTACTTCAGCCCATTGAATATCATTGAAGTCGGATCAAAGTCGGAACGCCGTCTTGCATGCTTCGACTTTGGCATGCGGCTTGTGCTCTGCTGATCTTGAGGAGGAACTACGCCAAATAAAAAAAAAAACATGGGTTCCCCCTCTAAGAGCATACCAGGTGGTCTGGTATGGATTTAAAAATGGGAACCCGTACACCGAAAAAATGGCGTGGGGGTCCCCTCAAAATCCATACCAGACCCAAGGGCCTGGTATGGTCTTAGAGGGGGGACCCATGCCGTTTTTTTATTTAAAATTTGGTGTGGAGTTCCCCCTCAAGATTCATACCAAACACAGTGCTTGGCATTGGCAGGGATCCAAGTTGGATACCTGTTCATTGAAAGTCGGACATATGTCGGCTTCAAGTCGCAGGGCAAAGTCGGATCCAAAGTTGGAAGAGTGTAGTGTCGCACTAGTGTGAACCCGGCCTAAGTCCTGGTCCTGGATACTGCAACAGTGAGATCTGCCAGCCATAATTGCTGATTTACTGTGGGAGAAGTTTACTAAAGATGGTGCACACAGAATCTAGTACAGGTGTAACCAATCTGCTTCTAGGTTTTATTGTCAAAACTCAATTGAACAAGCTATTGTTAGAAGCGGATTGGTTCTGTGTGCATCAGTAAATCTCTCCCTCTGTGTCTATCTGGGTGTTCCCGACAAACTTTGCTTGTTCATGCTCCTCCTGTTGCAAACTCCCTAACTTAAGAAAAAGTCCAAAATAGAGAGCGAGGCACCCACACAAAGGCCACAGCATTAATGCAGATCAGTAAGTCAAGTTTAGATGTCTCACCTATGAAATCCGCCAGAGGTATAAGAAACTGGTGATTTAACACTGCAACATCTAACAATACCCAAATTGTCAGTTTTGGGTGGACTGTCCCTTTAATTAAACATGTTTTTACTTGGTACACATTACCCTTTGATTTAATACTGCAAATACTGCAGCAGGCATCACGAAGACAGATAACACAAATGTACACTTACTCCTGTCCTTATCTCAAATTACAAGAGGCAACTAATTAGAATTCATATTTACTTTCTCTTTTATGGTTCATTAATTTATGGACATAATTAGAGGAAGCCTATACATGTACAGCACCATATTTCTATATTACAGGTACATCTAGTAGCCTACATTTCCATTGTTGTGCCCTGATCTATCATTGATTATATTGCACAAGGGTGGGAATAAAGTGATTGTGTCATTATTTGTGCCATGATGAGACCATAAAGGCCTCATGCACACTGGACGTTAAAATGACGTGGCTTTGCAGTGAGTTTTTCAACTTTTTTCATCGTTTTTGCAATAGCGTTTTTTGGCGTTTATTAGCATGTTTATTCTTCAATGGATCAAAAACTTTAAAAACGCTGGTGCGCAATGTTTTTGAGCGTTTATCTACATTTATCAACCTTCGAGTGTTTTTATAGCTGAAAAATGTCTCTCAGAACCCACTAGTTATGTTTTTTGTTTTTTACTGCTCAAAAACGCCACTGCCCAAAACTGCTGATAACAGCCTATGTGTGCATGGACACATAGGATAACATGATGGAGAGTTTAATGACTGTAGAAAAAAACGTCTACAGCCAAAAACAGCTGTTGTAAAAATAAAAAATAAACGTCCAGTGTGCATGAGGCCTAACATATAAACACCTGTTAGCTCTACATATAACTTGCTACTGGAACAGCCCAATATACACAACTAGACATGTAATGAAACTGTGGAGATGCCTAAAGACTTTCTTAACGGAGTAATGTGGGGTGCTCTATGTGTCCCATCATGTTTTACAGCTCTGGCAATTGTCCACAACAACCAAATAATAATAGATTTTTTTTTTCGATTGTTGCAAGTTAGGAAGAATGTGAGTGGTTTCTATAGACATGGTGCAACATTAATATTAAAGTGCATATGTATAACTGAGTAGGCCCCTATAATTAAAACTTTTCTGCTAAAATACCTAAAGCTATAGTATCTATAGACATAGTATAAAGACCATTGTCCGACCAAACTTACATCGGAATTTCGACGGAATTCCATCGGAGTAAAAGAGAACATGTTCTCTAAGTAAACTCTCACGGAATTCCTCAGAAAAAAGTCAGATGGGGCATACACATGGTCGAAATTTCTGATGGAAAAAGTCCATCAGACTTTTTCCATCTGAAATTCCGATCGTGTGTACGGGGCTATAGACTATATAAGATATAGTATAAGACCAAAAAGTAAATAACAAGCCCACTACACTGTAAAGAGGATTATACATGTGTTTTATACTAAAGGGGTGAAATATGACATAAGTTTACATTACGGATAAAGAATGATAAAAAAATCATTTTTTTTTTGCTATAACTTAAATCAAAGACCCTGTGTAAAAATGTATGGGGTAAATATCCAACAGGTTCTTAAATACTGGAAGGTAGCTGACCCTCCTACACTTAAAGAGTGGACCAATCAGATGGGAGATACTTTGTGTATGGAAAGGTACAGTATCTCACAAAAGTGAGTACGACCCTCACATTTTTGTAAATATTTTATTATATCTTTTCATGTGACAACACTGAAGAAATTGCACATTGCTACAATGTAAAGTAGTGAGTGCACAGTTTGTATAACAGTGTAAATTTGCTGTCCCCTCAAAATAACTCAACACACAGCCATTAATGCCTAAACCGCTAGCAACAAAGGTGAGTACACCCCTAAGTGAAAATATCCAAATTGGGCCCAAAGTGTCAATATTTTGTGTGGCCACAATTATTTTCCAGCACTGCCTTCACCATCTTGGGCATGGGGTTCATCAGAGCTTCACAGGTTGCCACTGGAGTCCTCTTCCATGATGACATCACAGAGCTGGTGGATGTTCGAGACCTGCGCTTCTCCACCTTCCGTTTAAAGATGCCCCACAGATGCTCAATAGCGTTTAGGTCTGGAGACATGCATGGCCAGTCCATCGCCTTTACCTTCAGCTTCTTTAGCAAGGCAGTGGTCATCTTGGAGGTGTGTTTGGGGTCGTTATCATTTTGGATTACTGCCCTGTGGCCCAGTCTCCAAAAGGTGGAGATCATGCTGTGCTTCAGTATGTCACAGTACATGTTGGCATTCATGGTTCCCTAAATAAACTGTAGCTTCCCAGTGTCGGCAGCACTCATGCAGCCCCAGACCATGACACTCCCACCAACATGCTTGACTGTAGGCCATACACGGTTGTCTTTGTATTCCTCACCTGGTTGCTGCCACACTGGCTTGACCCCATCTGAACCAAATACGTTTATCTTATCTCATCAGACCACAGGACATGGTTCCAGTAATCCACGTCCTGAGTATGCTTGTCTTCAGCAAACTGTTTGCGGGCTTTCTAGTGCATCATCTTTAGAAGAGGCTTCCTTATGGGACGACAGCCATGCAAACCAATTTGATGCAGTGTGTGGTGTATGGTCTAAGCACTGACAGGCCACCCCTTCAACCTCTGCAGCAATGCTGGCATCACTCATATGTTTATTTCCCAAAGACAACCTCTGGACATGATACTGAGCACGTGCACTCAACTTCTTTGGTCGACCATGGCAAGGCCTGTTCTGAGTCGAACTTGTCCTGTTAAACCGCTGTATGGTCTTGGCCACCGTGCTGCAGCTCAGTTTCAGGGTCTTGGCAATCTTTTATAGCCTAGGCCATCTTTATGTAGAGCAACAATTCTTTTTTTCAGAACCTCAGAGAGTTCTTTGCCATGAGGTTCCATGTTGAACTTCCAGTGACCAGTATGAGAGAGTGAGAGCGATAACACCAAATTTAACACACCTGCTCCCCATTCACACCTGAGACCTTGTAAAGCCCTGTACACACGGTAGGACTTTTGGCCAACCAACTTCAAAATCTGCAAGTTTTCTAATTTGTCTGACTGTGTGTACGCTCCATCGGACCAACTTTTTCGGGTTTCATCCAACAATAAGTTGGGTCTGCAAACGGACCAACTTTTTGGCAACAAAAGTCCGATGGTGCTTTGTGTGACTGTGTGTACAGCAATCCAACCAACTTTTGGACAAAGTGCAAATACAAATGCTGAAAACCAATGTTAAAAGCAACAAACAATAGCAGAAGTTAACCAAAGGGTGGCGGTAAAGAGCAGAAAAGAGCAAAAAAAACCCTGTGATGTTAGGAAACTTTTAGAAAAGTTTGCAGAAAAGTCTGACTGTGTGTATGCTATGGGTGTGGCCGGACAAATCAATTAGGACAAAAATCCAAGGGAAATTTTGTTGGATGTCCTACCGTGTGTATGAGCCTTAACACTAACGAGTCACATGACGACGGGAAGGGAAAATGGCTAATTGGGCCCAATTTGGACATTTTCACTTAGGAATGTACTCACTTTTGTTGCCTGCGGTTTAGACATTAATGTGTTGAGTTATTTTGAACGGACAGCAAATTTACACTGTTATGCAAACTGTATACTCACTAGTTTACATTGTAGCAAAGTGTAATTTCTTCAGTGTTGTCACATGAAAAGATTTACATATTTACAAAAATGTGAGGGGTGTTCCCACACATTTGTGAGATACTGTATATCTTAAAACACAGGGGGCGTCCGCGCAAATTCATCAAATTCTGGGGCTCATGGCTAAATACCCCCAGGGCTTTCACTAGTAGACTTGGTTATGGAAAGATTGCTGTTGTAAAGCTATTGTGGAAGTGTCTCAACATAGTGAACCGGGTAACATTATACTGCATGACTTGGTGGGGTGCTTATGTTAGGCTCTGCAGGAGGATGTGCGCCTCTCTGTGTTGGGGTCTAGAACTGTGACATGTTTATGTTTGCCGTATGCTGTCTGACATCTGTAAACTTTTGTTGTGTGCCTTATGTTTCTCAAGAAACTTCTTCTTGAGATAAAAAAATTAAATAAAAATAAAATATTAATAAAAGTGTCCAACATGTAGTAATCACAAAACAAGGCCCTCGACACCGAAGCAAACAAGTGTAGATCAGTTAAGTAATGCATTACAAGGAGTAAAGGATGGAAGCCAGTCACCTTCTGCTATTGGGTCACCAGAGGTGGATCCTTAAAATGCTCTGCTCCCACATTATATAATTTGCATCGTTGGCCATGGAAAATGTGAGTTTTTTGTCATACTAGGTCAGTCTACTCATTCTTTCCTGCACTACAGTGTACTGTAACTGTGTGTCACTTTAAAAAAGGCCCTACCCTGTGATCTTTCCATTTACTTTTCCTTTACCAGTACGAAAGACATACAATGACATCGTACGATGAAGTGACTTAGTATGTGGCAGACATTAGTACTGTGACCCACTTGTACAGTGGCTGTAGCTGAAGGTGTGAGGTCTTCATGGGAGCCTGATATCCATAGGAATCATAGGAGCCAATGAAATCAACTGCAAAATAGAAATTCTGTTAGTTAAGTGCTTACAAAAATGTTGTTAAATCATTTAATATTATTAAATTATGATAAGTATTGCTAGTAGAGGCCTAGTGCGTGACAGAGCCTATACTAAATTACCAGTTGTATGTTAATTGCTTAGTGCTATGCTTAAAGGAAAACTCCAGTACTGTATTGAAGAAAAAAACTACCGTATTTATCGGCGTATAACACGCACTTTTTCCCCCTGAAAATCAGGGAAAAATCGTGGGTGCGTGTTATACGCCGACAGCATACCAAGGAGGAGAGAAGGGGGATATCTCCTGTTTACTAGGCTCTAACTCGGCTCTCACGTCACACACACACAGTCCCGCCTCCTTCACCAGCATTGGACCAGTGTTCTGTCTATCACAGGAGCTGGTCCAATGCCGACAGCGGACTGTGTGTGAATTAACAGGAGATGATGGATTGGTGATTTCCTGAAGTTCAGGCTGCTTTGATGACAGATAGTGAGGCTGCAGATAAGGTAAACAAAAATGGCACTGATGGAATGCAAATGGACCTTAATCAGGCTGCATTGGGGACATTGAACAGGCTGCATTGGGGATGGATAAGGCTGCATTGGGGACATTGATCAGGCTGCATTGGGGACATTGATCAGGCTGCATTGGGGACATTGATCAGGCTGCATTGTGGACATTGATCAGGCTGCATTGGGGACATTGATCAATCTGCAAATGGGCATTCATGGGCACTGACCTTTAATTTGCTTCAAGGTGGTTTATTAAAAAAGTAACTTTTTTTCCCTGAAATTTCCCTCTTAAATTGGGGTGCGTGTTATACGCCGGCACGTGTTATACGCCGATAAATATGGTATATAATATTTAACTGCTACACAAATCATTTTAAAATGTATTGCTATTATAAACTGTATTTCCATTTTAATTTTCTGTAGCTACAATCTGGCATAATTCATTTGAGAAGAATAAAAACATCTTGTGGCAGAGAAGTGTTCTAGGGGTCAGTACTGAAGTGAAGGGACGTATTGCTGTTTGACATTTATTTTTTTAAATATAACTAAAAGCAAACTTTTTTTTTTAGCTTTGGTTAGAATGGAAAGGGGTTATAATGGCTGCAGGTTTTTATTGCTGTCTGTGTCCCTGTTAGGGAAATGTCTATCTCTAATTGTCCTGATTATCAATGTAACTGTAATAAATACAAAATTTTAAGTTTGCACCAGGACAGAAGAGAAGTCTTCCAATGGGACACTTGTTCCTGTAACAACTGTCTAATGCCGCGTACATATGATCGGAATTTCCAATGAATTCCATCGGACTTTAGATATAGAACATGTTCTATATTTTTCCGATGGAATTCCGTCGGAATCCCGATGTGATTTGGCCAGGCAAAAGCCCTATCGTGTGTACGCGGCATAATACACTTTATTTTGAATCTGTAGGATAGGATGTGAAGCGAAATCCCTTAATCTTATTTAAGAAAAAAACTAAAAATGTATTTTGCCATAAATTAAGATTTGAGCTAATCACACACCAGCACATTTTTATATTTTATTAAACCAACAATAATCTGAACCTCCAGAATTATTTACAAGCAACTATAGCACCTGTCGTACAAAGAGCACATACTTAGATATAGGCAGCGATTGTACAGCTGTCCCTGGAATCCTAGTGATTTAAAATGCAGATTATTTTCACTTATTACAAGAGTGTCCAATCTTTTGACCTTTGTGGGCCACATTGAAAGAAAGGGAATTGTCTTGGGCCACACATAAACTACACTAACAATAAGGATAAATGATGAGCAGAAAAAGTCGGACAAATCACAAGTTAACGATCACTGATATAGATAATGTATCGATCTGAGTAATAAAACTAAAAAAAAAATTGTAATATTTTTTTTTACAAAAGTAAAAGAGGGCAACATAAAACTAGGGCAATATTTGACTCTGTTTTTGATAAACTGTTACATCCATATCTTGTTGGATGCATGTAATAGCAATTCATTCTCAATTCATTCTCAAGGTCCTCATCAGATATTTTGGTTCTAATTTTGCCGTTCATGTGCTCTATCTTTGAAAATAGTTAAAAGACACTGTAAAATTGTTGGGCCATATTCATAGCCATCTTACTTAGTATACTACTAAGTATAACAAATAAGTGTGGGGTGTGCTGGCTTAGTCAGTTCTCTACTTTGTACACAGAGTCATGTAAAGCATTACTTACAGCTGTCTTCTTCATCCATGAAAACTTTGCTGACGTAGCAGGCATAGACAAAACCGAACAGCTGTGTGTAGGAATATATGGAAGGGAAAAACAATATAATATACATATATTAGAAGACAAAATCTATAATGTATATTAAGAGTACATATTTTGTGCTGTTAATTTAACAGTTATATTAAAGTGCATTTGAATATGAATTTTAAAATGTTACCTGCTTGTTATCATTCCATGTTTTTATTATTGTGTTAGATACATAGATTTACAGATTCTTCCTCTATGGCTATCTAATATATGAGGCATTGACCCTACCTATTGAATTTACTATGCAAATGGTAACTAGATAACTAAATACTGTAGATGCCCCTAATACATAACATAAGCAGCTGATTTCATATTTCATATATTTCATCTGTATAGCTTTAAATAGGTTAGAGGGAAAATTATAAGTCAATGTTTTGGTGTTCTGCAGCTCATGTGTCCCAAGACTGTAATCCACCATATTGCTATACATAATTTTGGATTTAATTACTCTAATTAGGTGGCCTCTAATCACTGAAGAAAGCACTAAGGGCCAAATCCACAAAGACCCGGCGTAACGGCGAATTTCTAATTTAAGTTACACTGCCTTAAAATTTCTACCTAAGTGCCCGATCCACAAAGCACTTACCTAGAAATTTCTGGCCGTGTAACTTAAATTCCGCCGGCGCAAGGCGTTCCTCATTTCATGGGGGCGATTCCATTTAAATGAGGAGCGCTCCCGCGCCGGCCGTACTGCGCATGCTCGTGACGTAATTTTCCCCTGACGTGCATAGCGCGAAATTACGTTACGTCGGGCTTTGTGGATTGCGACGGGTCAATAAAGTTGCGTCGGGAAAAAAAAAAGATACAGCGCGAAAAAAAAAAAATCAAATTCGAAAAAAAAACGCGTCGCTAGACAGAAGGGTCTGCTTTTACATGGTGTACTAACTTTACACCATGTACAAGCAGCCCTAATTTTGCGTATGCAACTTAATACTTACGGAGAAAAAACTAAGCTGAAAAGCTTCGTGGATCTCCGTAAGTGCTAATTTGCATACCCGAGGCGACATTTCGACACGAAATGCCCCCAGCGGCGGATGCGGTACTGCATCCTAAGATCCGGCAGTGTAATTCAATTACACATGCCGGATCTTCTCCCTAACTATGGAAAACTGATTCTGTGGATCAGTTCCATAGTTAGGACCAGGGATACGACGGAGTAACAGCAGTTACTCCGTCGTATCTCTTTTGAGGATTTGGCCCTAAGCACCTAATTCTGATCAGATTTTAACTTTTCGTCTTTATATAATTTTTATTTTAGAAAAATAGATAACAACAGTTACAGTATATCAGATGGCAGCACATAATAAGATAAAAATTTAATGCAACATTGAGATACAAATCAATGCGAAAATTAGGAGTTGTAGTAAAGAAACAGTGATGCTGCATACACACGATCAGTCCATCCGATGAGAAGGGACCGATGGACTGACTGATGGTCCGTCGCGCCTACACACCATCGGTTGTATCAGAACGCGGTGACGTAAAACGCAACGACGTGCTGAAAAAAAATGAAGTTCAATGGTTCCAAGCATGCGTCGACTTGATTCTGAGCATGCGTGGATTTTTAACCGATGGTTGTGCCTACTAACGATCGTTTTTTTCCCATTGGTTAGGAATCCATCGGTTAAATTTAAAACAAGATTTTAACATTTCATGTTACAAATCATTCTACATATATACTGTATATATATGAAAATACATTGGGCCAGATCCACAAAGAAGTTACGTCGGCGTATCTAATGATACGCAGCGTAAATTCTAGGATGCCCCGTCGTATCTTTGTTTTGTATCCACAAAACAAGATATGACTGAATGGGGGCTAGTCTTAGTACGCCGTCGGATCTTAGGTGCATATTTACGCTGGCCGCTAGGTGGCGCTTCCATTGATTTCCGCGTAGAGTATGCAAATTAGCTAGATACGCCGATTCTCAGAACGTACGTCCGGCGCATTTTTTTTAACGTCGTTTACGTAAGGCTTTTTTTCGGCGTAACGTTACCCCTGGGTCTATGAGGCGTACGCAATGTTAAGTATGGACGTCGGGGCCAGCGTCAAATTTTCCGTCGTGTACGTCGCTTGCGTAAAACGTTTGCGAATAGGGCTTTGCGTAAATTACGTTCACCTCAAAAGCATTGACTATTTGCGATGTGATTTCAGGCATGCACACTGGGATACCCCCACGGACGGCGCATGCGCCGTTAAAAAAAACGTCATTAACGTGGGGTCAAGTAGAATTAACATAAAACACGCCCACATCTTTGTCATTTGAATTCCGCGCCCTTACGCCGACACATTTATGCTACGCCGCTGTAACTTAGACGCAAGTGCTTTGTGAATACAGCACTTGCCTCTCAAGTTAGCGGCAGTGTAGCGTAACTACGATACGCTACGCCTGCTTAAAATTACGCCGGTCTATGTGGATCTGCCCATTGTGCATCTAAAAAATTAGAAAGGCATCATTTTTTTAATATTTTTCAGTAATTTAATTAAAAAAAAAAAAGCGCCGGGCGGTCGTTCGTTTCTGAATCGGCATATCTCCTCATTTGCATATTCGTCGCGTAAAAAAAACAAAACGCCACCTAGCGGGCCGGGCCTGGAATTGCAGCCTAAGATCCGACGGTGTAACACAGTTACACCTGTCGGATCTTAGGAATATCTATGTGAACTGAATCAGTCGCATAGATACGACCGGCAGAACTCAGAGATACGACGGCGTATCAGGAGATACACCGTCGTATCTCTTTGTGAATCTGGCCCATATACTATATAATTCATTACACACACAATCGCAAGCATTTCTTTATTTTAATTTGATAAATATGGCTTACAGCTAGTGAAAACCCCAAAATCTGTATCTCAGAAAATAATAAAAGTGTGGAACTGTTCAATATTGTAGACTCACAGTGTCATTACTCTAATCAGCTAATTAACTCAAAACAGCTGTAAAGGCTTCCCAAGCCTTTAAATGGTTTCTTAGTCTGGTTGAGTAGGTTACACAATCATGGGGAAGACTGCTAACTTGACAGTTTTCCAGGCGAGAAAGTCATTGACACCCTCCACAAGGAGGGTAAGTGACAAAAGGTCATTGCTAAAGAAGCTGGCTGTTCACAGAGTGCCGAATCCAGCATATTAATGGAGAGTTGAGTGGAAGTAAAAAGTGTGGTAGAAAAAGATGCACAAGCAACAGGGATAACCACAGCCTTGAAAGGATAGTGATCCAAAGGCCATTCAAGAATTTGGGGGAGATGCACAAGTAGTAGACTACGGCTGGTGCCAATGTTTTAAGAGCCACCACATACAGATGTATCCAGGACATGGGCTACAACTTTTGCATTCCTCGTGTCAAGCTACTCCTGAACCACAAACAATGTCAAAAGCATCTTACCTGTGCTAAGGAGAAAAAGGACCGTACTGTTGCTCAGTGATCCAAAGTTCTCTTTTTGGATAAAAGTCAATTTTGCATCAAGGTCCCAGTCTGGAGGAAAGGTGGAGAGGCACATAATCCAAGTTGCATAATCCAGTGTGAAGTTTCCACAGTCACTGATGATTTGGGGAGCCATGTCATCTGCCGGTGTTGGTCCACTGTGTTTTATCAAGTCCAAAGTGAACACAGCCATCTACCAGGAATTCTAGAGCACTTCATTCTATTTTCCAGCAGGACTTGGCACCTGCGGATCATGGTATCACTGTCCTTGATTGGCCAGAAAACCCACCTGATCTAAACCCTATATAGACAATCTGTGAGGTGTTGTCAAGAGGAAGATGAGAGACACCAGACCCAACAATGCAGAAGAGCTGAAGGTCAATACCAAAGCAACCCAGGCTTCCATAACACCTCAGCAGTGCCACAACTGATTGCCCACATGCCACGAAGCATTGATGCAGTAATTCAAGCAATAGGAGCCCCGACCAAGTATTGATTGCATACCATTCTGTACATGGACATACTTTTTAGTAAGCCAACATTTCTGTAATAAAAATCCTTTTTTTTATTGGTCTTATGTAATATTCTAATTTTCTGAGATACAGAATTTTGGGTTTTCCCTAGCTGTAAGCCATAATCATCAAAATCAAAGAAAGAAATGCCTGAAATATATCACTATGTGTGTAATGAATCTATATAATATATGAGTTTCACCTTTTGAATTGAATTACTGAAATAAATTGACGTTCGCATGATATTCACATTTTTTGAGAGGCACCTGTACATGATTTTTCAAATGTTTGTACATTGCAAGAAAATGTCATTCACCAGAAGTTCTTAAAACTGAAAAGATTGTTAATTGCCAATAAGAATTTGTAATAAATAAACTCCACTCTTCTAATAAAGTAATCATTTACTCTTATTCCCTTGCTATCACAGCATAAGTGTAATGCCCTGTACACATGATCGGTTCATCTGAGGAAAACGGACCGTTTTCATCGGACAAACTGATCGTGTGTGGCCGCCATCGTTTTTTTTCCCATCGGTGAAAAAAAATAGAACCTGTTTTAAAATTTCTTATGGTTAAAAACCGATAGAAAAAAATGATCGTCTGTGGGGAAATCCATCGGTCAAAAATCCATGCATGCTCAGAAGTCGACGCATGCTCGGAAGCATTGAACTTAATTTTTTCTCAGCATGTTGTAGTGTTTTACGTCACCGCGTTGGATACGATCGGATTTTTAACCAATGGTGGTGTAGGCAAGACTGATGAAAGTCAGCTTCATCGGATATCTGATGAAAAAATCCATCGGTTTAGATTCCATCAATATCCGATCATGTGTACAGGGCATAAGGCTGTTTTATCTCATATCTGAGTTCAATGCTGACAACAGACACTTTATAAACTGGGAAACAGGTCAGTCTTAAGCCATGTAAACATGGGCTATATGTTGGGA